>NC_057397.1:56640160-56877155 GCF_019320065.1 Cervus canadensis | reverse complement strand
TTTCTTATTAATAGTTTCACTTTTTAAAAGGTTATTTGTTTATTTTTTATTGTGTTGGGTCTCCGCTGCTGCTCTGGCTTTCTCTGGTTGCAGCGGAGGGGGCTACTGTTCCTTGCGATGCTCAGGCTTCTCGTTTCAGTGGCTTCCCTTGTTGTAGAACACGGGCTTTCGGGGTGTAGGTTTCAGTAATTGTGGGGCGTGAGCTCAGTCGTTGTGGCGCATGGCCTTAGTTGCCCCTCAGCATGTGGGATCTTCCCAGACCAGGGATCAAACCCATGTCCCCTGCATTTAGACATGGATTCTTTAGTGCTAGACCACCAGAGAAGCCCCATGGCTTTGCTTTTTAAAATGTGAGCTCCACAAGCTTATGAAATTATTATACTGATCTTGAGGAGAATTTTTTCCAGCTTTATTGAAATATAATTAACATATAACCATTGTATAAGTTTAAGGGCTACACGGAATGATTTGATGTATGTACATATTGCAGAATGTTTACCACAATAAAGTGAGTTAACGCATCGATCACCTCCCCATAGTTACAGCTTTGTGTATGTGTATATGGTGAGAACATTTAAAATTAATTCTCTTAGCCACTTTTAAGTGCACAATACAGTATTGTTAACCATAGTCACCATGCTATAGTTAATGTACATTAAGTCCCCAGAACTTACTCATCTTATAACTGGAAGTCTGTAACTTTTGATTGTCTTCACGCATTTACAGCCCTGCTCATGGCATCCACCCATCTGTTTTCTGTTTCTGTGAGGTGTTTCATTAGATTCTACCTATGAACGATATCGCACAGCATTTGTCCTTCTCCGACCTGTTTCACTTAGCGTAATATCCTCGCAGTCCATCCATGGTGTTGCAAATGGCAGGATTTCCTTGTTGTTCATGTCTGAATACAATTCCATTTGTTGCGGCTTCCCTGGTGGCTCAGACAGTGAAGAATCTGCCTGCAATGTGGGAGACCTGGGTTCAATCCCTGGGTCGGGAAGATCCCCTGGGGAGGAGAATGACAACCCACTCCAGTATTCTTGCCTGGAGAATTTTATGGACAGAAGAGTCAGACATGAGTGAGCGAATTTAAAATTAAAAAAAAAAAAAAAAAAATTCCATTTGTTGTCCTGTAACAAATAGGCTGCCAGATGTTTCTTTACCAGAGACAGGTTTATTTGGGATCAAAAAGATTGCAATTTGTGTCTCCAACCATGGTGAGCCACGGGCGAGTCTCACAAGGCAAGGGAATGGGAAGGCTTTTATAGAGAAGAAAAGGAAGTTGGATTCAGTAAACCAAGCGTCCATGGCTTTTCATTGGCTGAGTTCTTGACTGGAAAGGAGAGGAGTCTTTGCTGCCCTGGGCTCTGCTATCAGCACAGGACGTGAGAGCTCCCTTTCTGGTTTCCCAGTTCTATTTGATTGACGTTACTGCTTATTCATTTCTTATACATTGAGTATATATATGCCACACACACACATATGAGGTCACAAAGAGTCAGACTTAGTATCTGACACACACACACATACACATGGGGTTACAAAGAGTCAGACTTAGCGGCTGAACAACAATGACAAGTATATGCCAAACTGTTTTATCCATTCGTGTGTTGATGTCTTGACTTCTATGTCTTGACTATTATAGACAATGCTGCAATGAACACGAGGGTGTAGAAATCACTATCTTTGAAATTTCATTTTGAAAAAGTTTTTCTAAAAAGCAAGAGGAAATAATTTTTATTGCACTTCATATATTTAGTTTCTTAACAAACATAAAGCATAGAAAGTAAAATCCATCTTTTAATGTGTACAGTGCTATGAATTCATGTAACCATGCACCACAATCAAGATAGAAAATATTTCCATCACCCCAAAAAGTTTCCAGCTGCCTCTTTGCAGTCAGTCCTCTCTCACCAGCCTTGGCCCCTGGCAATAAGGATCTGCTTTCATTCCTTTGTATTTTGTTGACTTGAGACTTGGATACAAAGTAAGCTGCAGGGTATCTTCAGGAAAGTTCACCTTCTTTGGTTCTGCAACTTAGTATAAAACTCTTTCTATGCCCAGCTCTTGATGCTGTCAAGGTCTAAAGCTAAAGAGATTCAAGGCGACCCTTACTAGCATTTACCTCAACTTTCTGAGGAATCCTGGGCAGTCCTGAGCATGACCTCAGCTGGGGCTAAAGCAGGGATAGTAGGTTCTGTTCTGGAGTCCTCAGGACACTGTCTCCAGTTATGTAGATGGACTGATGCCCTGAATGTTGAAAGAATCAGGGTTCAAGGAAAAGCATGAGATATAGAGAGACAGTAGTCAAAGGGCAGCTCCTTTTACCTGCACATGTCCCGCCCAGGAGAAGGGGCGACAGAGGATGAGATGGATGGATGGCATCACTGACTCAACGGACATGGGTTTGAGCCAACCCCGGGAGATGGTGAAGGATGGGGAAGCCTGGCATGCGGCAGTCCATGGGGCCGCAGAGTCGGACATAGCTTGGTGACTGAACAACAGCAGTCCCACCCAGGCCCACACCCTCTGAAATAGAACCTTTCTGTGTCTGTCCTGTCTGTGCCATCTTGTTTTATACTTTATTTCTCTGATGTAAATCAGAAGGGAAGGGAAATAACGTTGTATGGTAAAATCTCCCTTCTGTATTAAAACTTTTATTCATCTTACAGACATCTCAGGAGAAAAGTTACTGTTTTGCTGTGAGAGGTATTGAGCATCAGACAAGGCAAACACAGTGAAAATGTGGTTTAAGGTCAAGGATAATACCAACTACCTATCTGTTGCATAACTGTGTACCTAAGGGCACTAATCTGTGAGTTTCTGGGAAATGAAAACTGCATGGCATTTATCCTTGTATTCCAAGACCTATTACAGACCACAGCGGTGCATAAGGAGTTCACTAACTTCATTTTCACCCTGTCACATCACATGCAAGACTCTGTGGAGGGACTTTTTAGCACTTGGTTTGTATCAATAAGAATTCAAAGTTCATTTGAGTGTTATGAAGACAAGTATTCAATTATCCATTACAAAATAAATAACTATAATGCTGAAATAAACCACTAAGGTGGTTTCTTGTAAAGACCGACTATTTCTTTGGTCTGCTCAGCAATTTGCTATAAATAAGCAGTAAGCCACTCTTTCCCAGGTGACTCAGATGAGAAAGAATACACCTGCAATGTGGGAGATCCGTGTTCAATCCCTGGGTTGGGAAGGTCTCCTGGAGAAGGGAATGGCAACCCACTCCAGTATTCCTGCCTGGAGAATTCATGGACAGAGGAGACTGGTGGACTACAGTCCAGGGGGTCACAAAGAGTTGGACACAACTGAGTGCCTAACACTTTCACTTCTTTCAAGCCATTCCTGGTGACCTTTTATCTCTGTGATAGACAGCTGTTATCCTTTCTTTAAAGTTGGAAAGGCAAACAGCTTGTTACTTTGTTCTCTTGAATATGACTAATGCATCCTTGGTGGACATCTGTAATGTACAATTTCATATTACAAAATGATGACTTTCTAGAGTTATGAAATATAGTCTTCACATTAAACCAAGTTTTCACATTATGATTTAAAGAGCATATAGCTTGAGCATGATTTCTGAGTGTACAGTACTCTCTCCATAAATATTTATGGACTATTTAGTTGTTGAATTTTAATACACTGGGCATTGGGCTAAGCAAGGCCCTTGTATATGACATCTCATCTCTACAGAACTCTGTGAGGTAGGAAATATTACTGCTGTTTTACAGATGTAAAAACTATGGCTCAGAGAGATTCGTTGCCAAAGTAACATAGTTACTCGGATCTCAAAGCCAATGGTGCCCCCAACCACTTCATTATACTGTTAAGTAGATGAAGATGATACGTTCTGTCTTTAGTTTAATAAAACAACTACTTTTCTGAAAAATAGGGAAGATTATTTGTAGAGTAATAGCTTGTGAGTGCTAAGTCACTTCAGTTAAGTCCAACTCTTTGCGACCCTATGGACTGCAGCCCGCCAGGCTCTTCTGTCCTTGGGGTTCTCCTGGCTAGAATACTGGAGTGGGTTGCCATGCCCTCCTCCAGGGGATCTTCCTGACCTAGGAATCAAACGATACCTGGGTCAGGAAGATTCCCTGGAGAAGGAAATGGTAACCCACTCTGGTATTCTTGCCTGGAGAATTCTGTGGACAGAGGTGCCTGGCAAGCTACAGTTCATGGGTTCACAAAGAGTTGGACACAAGTGAGTGACTAACACTTTCAGAGCTTGGAAAACTAAATCTAAAAGCCAAATTAGATAAGGGATTTCTATGTTCCTTGAAGTCAGAACTCACTTTATGAGATAAATATAAGTATTCAAGTAAAATTTGATACTGCAGTGAAATGGAGAAAAGTTCTTGAAAATTGCTTAATATGTTACCATAATTTTTGAATAGAAATAGTGTCTCTATTTCTTTTATTTATACTTGCTCAACACATGTTCTAAGTCCATAGCATGCAACCATATATTTCTTGGTCTGGGTTCTATACAAGTTCATAATTTTGGCCTTTTTTTTAATAATAAAATAAAGAGGTCTGTGCTAAAATGTCACTCTTTTGTTTAGTGAATCTACTTTTCATTGAGATACAGCCGTGTAATCAAGAAAAACAGGACATATTTCTTACTGTAAGAAATATGCTCTTAAAACTCTACTAATATACAAAATGCATAACACTCAGTGGAGGGGAGTTTGGGAAAAAAGATCATTTTAATTTGGGTAATGAGTCTGTGATAATGACAATTAAAATTTACTTCAACCTCTTATTTCTTTCATTTAATCCTTAAGCATGTATGCTATCCCACTTTCCAGATGACACAATAAGATTTAGTGAGATCAAGTGATTCATTCAGCTCTAAAACATCAAAATTAGCAGAGCCAGGATTCAAACTGTAATGTGTCTGACTCCAAAGCCCATGCTTTCCCATTACACTCTATTATTTTTCCTTAGTAAAGCTTACATGTTCCTTTCTGGGAGGATATTAAGCTTTTTTGGGTTTTAGCCTCTCTTGAGCACATGGGAATATTCCTTCCAAGGCACATATGCAGGTTAAGAAGCACCAGGTAGAACTGAACATAGAACAATGGACTGGTTCAAAATTGGGAAAGGAGTACGTTAAGGCTGTATATTGTCACCATGCTTATTTAACTTATATACAGAGTACATCATGAGAAATGCTGGGCTAGATGAAGCACAAGCTGGAATCAAGATTGCCGGGAGAAATATCAATAACCTCAGATATGCAGATGACACCACCCTGCAGAAAGCAAAGAGTCTCTTGATGAAAGTGAAAGAGAAGAGTGAAAAAGCTGGCTTGAAACTCAACATTCAAAAACTAAGATCATGGCATCTGGTCCTATCACTTCATGGCAAATAGATGGAGAAAAATTGGAAGCAGCGACAGACTTTCTCTTCTTGGACTCCAATATCACTGTGGACAGTGACTGCAGCCATGAAATTAAAAGACACTTGCTTCTTGGAAGAAAAGCAACGACAAACCTAGACAGCGTATTAAAAAGCAGAAACATTACTTTACCGACAAAGGTCCTTATAGTCAAAACTGTGGTTTTTCTAGTAGTCAGGTACAGATGTGAGAGTTGGACCACAAAGAATGCTGAGTGCCAAAGAACTGATGCTTGTGTTGGAGAAGACTCTTGAGAGTCCCTTGGACAGCAAACAGATCAAACCAGACAATCCTAAAGGAAATCAACCCTGAATATTCATTGGAAGGATTGATGCTGAAGCTGAAGCTTCAACTTTGGCCACCTGATATAAAGAGCCAACTCACTGGAAAAGACCCTGTTGCTGGGAAAGATTGAAGGCAAAAGGAGAAGGGGGTGGCAGAGGATGAGGTGTTAGATATCATCAGCGACTCAGGGGACATGAATCTGAGCAAACTCTGGGAGACAGTGAAGGACAGGGAAGCCTGGTGTGCTGTAGTCCATGTGGTCGCAAAGAGTCGGGCACGACTTAGTGACTGAACGACAACAAACCATGCGTGCCCTAGATTAGGGCAACTTGGTCTTGTCATGTTCTAGTACTGGTTTCCAAAATTTATTAATTCTCAAACCACTTCTTTCAAAGAAAACCTTATAGGAAAGTCCAAGATATAAACATTTGGTGCTGGAAGACAGCAGGGTGAGTAGTGCATTGATAACATGATCGTGTAGCCTCCTTTATCGTTTATGGAGCACTCACACTGCACTTCACAGTCACTATTCTAACTGGCTTTTACATATATTGTGTCATTTAATCCTGTCAACCACTGTTGTTATTCCCAACTTAAGAACCTGCAGAGGAGTTAGGCATGTCATACTCCATGGGTGAGTGAGACTCCTACCACACTTGCTTCATAAAACAGGAAGTCAAAGGAGTCAGGCCAAGGCTGGTGCAGTTGCTCAGAGACAAGACGCCTGTTTTATTCTTTCCCCAAACCCTCAGGAGGAGGCTTCCCTCCTTCTGAATGTTGAGTACACACATTTGCTCCAGTGAGGGGACTGAAAGTGAAGTGAAAGAGTTAATCGCTCAGTCGTGTCTGATTCTCTGCGACCCCCATGGACTGTAGCCCACCAGGCTCCTCTGTCCATGGGATTCTCCAGGCAAGAATACTGAAGTAGGTTGCCATGCCCTCCTCCAGGGAGGAGGGACCCAGGGATCAAACCTGGGTCCCCTGCATTGCAGATTCTCTACCACCTGGGCCATCAGGGAAGCCACTAATGATCCTTCCACAGGGGACTAAGTGATCTAAAAACTACTGCTATTCTAGGAGGCCCGTGAAGACCCTTCTCCAGATTCAGTCACTATGGCAACTTCCTCAGATCCCAGGCTCAGCAAGGTCCCGTCTCTTGGGTCTTGGAACTCCCTTGAACTCATCACAAATGGGCTGCTACTGTTTCTTTTCCCCTTTTCTTGCTCCCATTCTGACGTTTATTCTGGGTTCCTGGTTCACGTCCACGATGATCCCAGGGGAAGTGGTTGCCCTCAGAAGCACCCAGGAAGCACATCTTCATGATCTTCAGAAACCATGAATATTTCTGGACTTTTCACATACAAGATCTCATCTAATTCAAGCTTCAGAGATGTTTTCTGTTTAACATTCAATGACAGTAATAGCAAAGATGTAGTCCTTACGATGAGCCAGGCACTGCTTCAAGAACTTTACATAATCTTCCATGAGGCCAGTCATCCCCATTGATAGATGAAGATCTAAAGTGCAGAGTGATTAAAGGACTTACTGAACATTGCATAAGGAGTAGGACAGGCAATGTGGCTGTTTTTATCCACGACATTGCCTCTAAAAATTTAAAAATATTTTATAGACTCCTACAAGTCCATGGACTATAGCCCACCAGACTCTTCTGTCTATGGAATTCTCCAGGCAAGAATACTGGAGTGGGTTGCCATTTCCTTCTCCAGGGGATCTTCCCGACCCAGGAATTGAACCCGGGTCTCCTGCATTGCAGGTAGAATCTTTACCAACTGAGCTATGAAGGAAGCCCATAGGTTACAATAACAAATATAAACTTAGTTGAAAAATATTAATAACCTTAACATTCATACTGCCTAAATGTGCTTATCTAAATTTGCATCAATGCTCTGATTTCTCATCCAAATATACTAAGGCTAATTGTCACACTGTTGTATTTCTAATAACCAATATATGCATGATTAATGTACTTGGACATATGATAGAGGAGCTGAGTTAATGTGATATCTTTTTAGCAAATTAGTTTCTTTTTAAAAAAATTATTCTTGGCTGCCCTGGGTGTTCCTTGCTGCACATGGGCTTTCTCTAGTTGCAGTGAGCGGAGGCTACTCCGGGTTTTGGAGTGTGGGCTTCTCACTGCAGTGGCTTGTTTTGGAGCACCAGCTTTAGGGAGCACTGGACTCAGTAGTGGCAGTGTGTGGGATCAGTAGTTGTGGCGAGCGGGCTTAGCTGCCCTGCAGCATGTGGGATCTTCCTGGACCAGGGATCAGATGCGTGTCCCTGGCACTGGCAGACTCCCAACCGCTGGACCACCAGGGAAGTTGTCAAGTGACCCTCTTACGGACTGTAGCACTGTTTTTCTGCTTAAGATATTAATTCTGGCAATTTGGTGTTTCTTACGCATCAGGTACTCTCCTGAGAAGGATTATAGATGTCACAAATTCTTTGCTACATCTACTATGGAGTGGAGTCTATTTGTCTTTCTGTGGAATCTGGGTTGGCTTTAGAGGTTTGTTTGACCAACAGAATACGGTAGAAGTGATATTTTAGCCCTTCTGAGACTAGGTCCTAAGAAGCTTGTGCAGAGATATCTATCAGTTTTTAAACAGGGGCCCACTTGAGTAAAATGGGTCAACTTGCGGTCCGGTCCTTTTCTCCCTGGAATTCAGGAGGAAGGGTGAGGGAACGGCCAAGCAACTTGAGTGGCGAGCAGTAGGCAGATCACCGCAGTATCGCTGGGTCTGTGGTAGAGACTCAGTGAACACCTAGTGAATTCAGTCTGCTCTTTTCCCCTTTATTCTAAACGTCGTATGCATTTACTTCCAGCTTAACGGCGGATGACAGTGGTAAGCAGCAGTAGCAGCTGAAACCCCAACGCCTTGCTGGAAGACTCCCCTCATCACGTGCTTATGTCCTCAGTCCTAGTGAGCGACGTGAGCTGAGGCGGGGCTGCGACCTCTGAGCCCGTGTGACACAGCCCCATGGTTGCCCCTCTTCCTTCATACCAACACTGGAGCCCTGACGGACAGACTGATAAGACAAGACACAGTACAGGGGAGAAGTTCTAAATGGTACACGATAAACTGAGTAATCTCTAATAAAATCTACATCCTGTAAACAGGGAATGTACTTAAAAGATCCTGGATATTAAAAATTAAGGAAAGATAATAAACTCCCCACAGTAATATAATACACATAACATTATCTGATTCTGATGCCCAAAAAAATGAGAATAAAGCAATCAGAAAACAATACCAATACCCACACCGAATCTGCTATTATTTGGTAAAACAAAAAACAATACATAGCAAAAAATGGAAAAAAGCCTTCTTTTATACAACTTGTGGGTTAAGGAGGAAATAAAAACAAGCTTTAGAACACCTGGAATATAAAAGTAATGACAACACTAATACACCTAAGTGTTCTGGCCTATTTAAGCAGTACTCAGAATTAAGTTATGACCAATCTAGATAGCATATTAAAAAGCAGAGACATTACTTTGCCAACAAAGGTCCATCTAGTCAAGGCTATGGTTTTTCTAGTAGTAATGTATGGATGTGAGAGTTGGATTATAAAGAAAGCTGAGCGCAGAATTGATGCTTTTGAACTGTGGTGTTGGAGAAGACTGTTGAGAGTCCCTTGGACTGCAAGGAGATCCAACCAGTTCATCCTAAAGGAAGTCACTCCTGAATATTCATTGGAAGGACTGATGTTGAAGCTGAAACTCCAATACTTTGGCCACCTGATGCGAAGAGCTGACTCATTTGAAAGGACCCTGATGCTAGGAAAGATTGATGGCAGGAGGAGATGTGGATGACAGAGGATGAGATGGTTGGATGGCATCACCAACTCAATGGACATGAGTTTGGGTAAACTCTGGTAGTTGGTGATGGACAGGGAGGCCTGGTGTGCTGCAGTCCATGGGGTTGCAAAGAGTCGGGCATGACTGCGTGACTGGACTGAACTGAACAGAATTAAATCTCATATTGATAATTAAGAAAAAAATGATTAAATTGAATGCTAACAAGGAGTTAAAACAACAACAAAATAAACTAAGGAAAGCAAAAAGTAGGACATTTATTTAAGGAAATCACTTAATTGGAAAACAAAAATAATAAAAGAGACACTCAAAGCATACCACTTGGGGGGAACAAGCAAACAAAAACAGCAAATTAGGTCAACTACTAGCTATCTTAATTAAGAAAATAAGGAAGCAAGCATAATACATACTAAGGGGAAAGAGCCATACACACAAAAGAGGAAGGGGTAACTCTGCTCACCACTGGGAAATTAACTTGAAAACCTGGACAATATGGATGGTTGATGGTCCTAGCTAAGACACAGAAACTACACACACCAGTTACCATAAATACCAAGAGTTGTTAAAGAGCTATTTGCCAAACATTGACCAGCACCAGACAATTTCACTGAAATCTTAAGGAAAATTCCAATGTTATGCAAACTGCTCCAGAACTCAGAAGAAAGAAAAATATTTTCAATTTACCAGCATAAAATCAATAACAAAGCTTCTTAAAGGTAGTGCACAAGGGTGCATGCACACACACACATATGACTAATTGCACTGATGAATACAGATGCAAATCTAAATATAATATGAAATAATCTGGAAATACATTGAAAGAATAATACATATGGTCAAGTAGAGTTTATTTCAGGAATTTAAGGACGGTACAAAATATATTAATAAAATTCATATTAAAAGGTCAAAGGAGAAAAATCATATGATCATCTCCATAGAAAATGAAAAGGCATGTGATAAAATTCAACATGCAATCTTGACTAATTTTTTTAAAAAATAGGGGTCAACAGATACTCCTTAATATGATTAATTAAATGTATATATCGCAACCCAGTTCATTATAGCCAATATATTTTAACATTATTCTAGAAATACTAGACAATGCAAGCAAGACATAAAAAGAGGTATGCAAACTGGAAGACATGACTGTATAACTGGAAAACACAAAAATATTAAGTGAAGTACTATTAGAAACCATAAGAAAATCAGAGTCTGGTAGCTGAGTAGAAAACATTTTACCTTTTGTATATACTAAAATAAGACTAAATTATAAATTGAAAGGACTTCCTTAATGATGGTAACAAAAATAAAATTTCTTAGAACTCTTGAAGAACATTACAAGTTCTCAGTAAAGTAAAACGTGAAGCATCTTCAAAGGAAACAACAAAAAGACTTGAACAAATGGGAGCCATTTTTGGATGGTTTAGACAGAATTTTTAACATGATAATGATGTCAAATTTACCCAAGCTGATCTATAAAACTGTCCAAAAAAAAAAAAGTTCTATGGGTTTGTTTGGTGGAACACAAGGGCTGGTTCTAAAGTTACCAACTGGAAAAATAAGCAAGAATATTTGAACACTTAAAAAATTAGTTATTAAAACAGTGGAAAGTGAAAGTGAAGTCGCTCAGTCGTGTCCGACTCTCTGCGACCCTGTGGACTGTAGCCTACCAGGCTCCTCTGTCTATGGGATTCTCCAGGCAGTGGAAGACTGGTACAAAAAAAGAAAGGCAGGTCAACTGAAGAGAATGGAATGGGAGTCTAGAAACATATCTACACAATATGAAAATCTGCAATATGATAAAAGGGTCATTTGTAAAAGTGAGGAAAGAATAGATTTAATGAACAGTCTTACAGTAACTAGGTAGTTACTAGGAAAAAAAAAGTGGAGCCTTAAATTCAGGACAGATCAAATGTTTAAATGTGAAAAGTCAAAAAACAAATACTCATCTTTACTTTTAACATTCAAACAGTAGTAGATACACCTTGCCTTTGAAAAGAAGTGCAGAAAAGAATGCATGTTACAATTTGTATTATATCATACAGCATTTATACACATGGATACATTTATGTAGGTATACGGTATTTCTGGGGGGTACACAAAAATGTAGTGTTTGTACCTTTTTCTTTGAAAGGGAACTAAAAGATGAGTGTCAGGAGTAGGAGACAGACTTGATTTTTTTTAATGTTTCAACTAAGAAGATGTATTAGTTAATTTAAACAAAGAAATTAAAAACACATGCCAGAAAACAAAAACAAAAAAACAAACCTATACATAATAACATATAATTAGCAGGACCCAAACAGGTTAATCTGGTAACCCAAATTCTGACAGTAAAATATTGCACAGGAGTTTAAAATGTCTGAAAATAACATAAAAAGAAAACTGCTAGAGTTACTGAATCTTCTAAGATACGTCAGTTTTTTCAAAGGCAAAATAATACTCAGATCCTTAGGGATTTTTACCCTCGAGAACTGGTATAAGCTACTACTTTATGATAAGGGAGTTAAGAAAGACTATCTCCCTTTAATTTTTCTTCTAGACATACTGCATATTTCATTGCTTGAATTTGTATATACACCAAATGAACAAAAATACAGATCAATTTTGAGTTAAAAAGTACCTCGAGGCAATACAAAAAAAGTAATTTTAATTTTTGATACATATTAAAACATTTCAGTCAGTTCTTCCTGACAGCATAACACGACAAATACACAAGACCTCAAACATGCTTTAAAATGACATTCAGCAAAGTATTTAAAATTTAATAAATAGCAATAATCACACACAAATACATTTTTCATACTCAATCATTAAGCTACTAAAAGAGATAGCTAAAGAATAAATAAATGGGAATTGACAATAAAAAAATATGCGCGGTTTTGCAATTCACTTTACTTTAAAAAGGGAGGTGATCTGAATGACTTTTTAATTTGCTTTTCATGAAGCACAGTCCTCCCCTCATGAATAAAATATATTGAAAAAAATCACTTTCTTACAAGAATGCAGTCTTTAAATACAACAAATAAATATGAAACCAGCAAAGCAACCTTAAGTTGTAATAAAAATGCCCCCTCACCCCCCCAAAAAGCTATGGAAATATAGTCATCATGATAGCAAATAATAGTATTTAAAGTGAAGGTGCTTCTGCACTAAATTCATCTGAGACCTTAATATGATTTTAGTGCAAATCCCCTAGGGTCTAATACAAGCATAACCCAGTATCAGGGAAAAACATTACCAGTTGGAACTTGTAGAGTTTTTGTACACATAAAGTTCAAGATTTAATGCATAGTAGAATATCTTCATCTGCTTAATTTTGTCCTTAAATAGAGATGAAAGAGAAATGACTTGGGATTTTTACCATTTGGTTTGTACCATATTAGAGTATTAAAGTCAACATTAGAAAACCTATAAAAGAGTTTTGTTTTTTGCCATTAATTTATCTAACTATCTAAATTTCACATCATTGCATGTCAAACATAAGAGAAAACATTTTAGACAAAGTTTTTTTTTTCCCTTTGACAAGCTCATGTTATGATGAAATCCAATAATGCCTAGACAAATGTTAATGTTATATAAATAAAAATAGATGAGTATAAGGAATTTTTACTTTTTATATTAACAACCTTAACATCTAGTATATTAACTTACAAGATGTGTTGGCAAAAGCATAAAGGGTTTAATTAAAAGAAGGTATTATTCTGAACAAAAAAATATTTTAACATAGGATAGATAAACTGACAGTCAAATGAGTTTCAGCAGCCATATCTCTACTGCTAACCACAGTACCGGAATGAAAACAATTAGAAACAAATGGAAAAACATTACTGAACAATCTGAATACATAATGCATTTTTAGCTGCTAAAATAGTAAACTCTAAAGTTCATAGAGTTACAGTTGTTTAATTTAACCATGCAGGCTAACATATGATAATAAGAAATCGCCCTGCATCTTTTTCTTTTCTTTTTAAATGAAAACTAGTTTAATTGTAAAGTTACAAAACAATGAATGGATATTGCTCCAACTTGTATCCAAGCTCCCTGATGGGATCGTACCTAACAAAGTAACAAAGCCTCATCATCACTCGTTTCAGTTTTCAGCGTTGCTTCTAAGCAAGAGTCCGGGATCTGGGCAGTGTGGACGATACCACAGCGCTCACAAGGGCCATCACGACTACTTGGCCTCACTCCAGGGTTTGTTCCACTGTGTGGTTGTCTGAACCCTTGCCCTTGATCGGATGTAAGACCAAGAAGGGGCCTGGAGCAGTCATTCACATCGAAGTCTGAAGCTCCTTCAGAAACTGGAATTAGCATCTCGACATCATCATCTTCTTCTCTTCCATTTACCCCATTATCAAGTTGTCTCAAAGGGCTCTGGTTCTGACTCACGGAGCTTGATCGCCCTAATGTAAAACGTACCCAACGCAGCCCCTGAGTCATTCGACTGAGCGCACTTGTGAGCTGGTGCCGTGCTGGACTCACACTGCGGGGCTCCACGGCGGTCACATCCCGTCCGGTCTCTGTGTGACCCCCTCGGGTGCTCTGAGTGGTGGAACTTCCACTCGCTCCCACTGCTGCTTCTACAGCTGTCGTGGGAGGGACTTTTTGGGGCAAAGGAGCTGCAACCCCGCCCGATGCTCCTGCTGTATCTCTCCTCTCATTTTCTGTGTCTGTGTCGTCAGACTCCACGGAAAACAGACTTCTGTGAGTATGATTTCTTTCAGGTTCTCTGCTGGTACTCTGGCTAGGGACAACCTCATCTCCATCTGCTGAGACCAGAGCCAATGACCCTGAATGGCGTGACCTTGCAAAATTAAAAATACGGTTCCAGATGTTGCTGGATCTGCCTGCCATAGGAAGCCTGATGGAAGTAAATCCAAGCTGAGACCGTACAGCCAGCCTCAGGTTTTCCAAAACAGACGCCTGAAAAAAAAAAAGATCTTAAGACAGCTGAAAGCAAGGTATTAAAACTATGTTGTGGATAAAAATTCTATTACTCATTGCTAGGGTCTATGAAAGATAAATTAAATTCTCTCATTGATACAGGTTCATCCCACTGCAGAAACTAACCTATAACTGGAACCACTGTTCACTGTGTTTAAGATTTTCTTGATACTTTATATATGAACTTTAAAATGATACTTAATGTCAATCACAACAGCAATTTTGTTTTAAAACTTCACACAGTAATACAATCCTAGAAATGTACCAAGGATGAAAATGAAATTATTTGATACTTCTTTAGCTATGAGCATAGAATAGTCTCTACCATAATTCTCTAAATGACTTACAGGAGTGTGAAAACCAGGCTGTTTACCTGTTTGTTTAGAACAGAACAAATTAGACTTGATTTACAAGGTCAAAACCAAGGATTTATTGAATGAGTAGATATTGAGAATTTATTTATATTACCATAAACAGAGGAATTATATTTGTAATGCAGCCCAGAAAACAGAAAGTCAAAGAAAATAATTTGTTTATAGCACTATTCAATGGTATCTGAGACATTTAGGTTTCTTCTCGATCTTAAAGATTTATGTCTTATTGTCATGTTAAACATAAATATAACCTTATTCTTTGAAAACTGATGATTTTTAACTAGTGCACTTGGGAGGTGACCATATTGCTCAACTGAAAGAAAAACCTACTCTTTTTTTTTTGTAGATGAATGACTATCAGAATTATTAAAAAATAAAAACCAAAACCCAACAAGCTACTGTTATAAAAACAGTCTTTAGCTCCATCTAGTGGTTATAAAAAGGAGTAATCCAACTTGAAACAAACACAGCTTTCATCAATCTGGCATTTAGTATTTACAACACAGTATTTCCAAGAAACAACGGTAAATTGATATACTCCCTTTCAAATGAAGATACAGCTTCTATTTGCCAAAATGAATGACTCTTGCCCCTCCTCCTCACACAAGAAAAGAAGGGAAGAGAATAAGAAAATGTGATACTATGTTCTCCATCTCTCTGTGACTGGTACTGCACTTATTTGTGATTTCCATATAGAATTTTTGAACATAATCCCTGAAATATAATTCACAGAAAGCTAAGAAGCTACTATCACAGGATTATCTCATAGTCTGGCTTTAATAAAGAACAGACTGTCAATAAGAAATCTGAATATCAGCAGATATAAATTTAGTATGCCAGTAAGATTTTTCACCAATTAAGAATATAAACTAAAAGTGGTTCACATCCCTATGAACCCCACAGATCTGGTTCTCCTCATCTGGCATTCAAGTTCTAAGGCTTTGTGTGAGCACTGTCATTAAATCCAGCAAGGAATTCAGGCTCTTCAGCTATCCTCCCCTCTTAGGCAGTGTGATCCACAACGCCTTCAGCACCCTTCAGAGCCGACTTTAACAGTCCAGTCTGCCACAGTGATAGGACGTTCTCTACTCGTTTCAAAGTCTGTTTAATTAAATGACTGCCAATTCAATTCTACAAGGGGATCTCATGATTGTTTTAGGAATAATTTCATATACTTCTTCAGTTTATGAAGAAGAAAGAAAGCATGCCTCAGAAAGGATCGCTATTTTGAATTGAGACGGTAATTCAGAAAATAATTCTTTTTAAAAACTAATATAGATATTTGATAATTTATTAACAAAAGTTTCAAACTTGAGAGTTTAATCTCATTAACTGAGTAAAATCTAAACATGTACAAACATGTTTTGTTTTAAAACTTTTTTGAATCAAAATTCTCTCAGGGGAAATTATAACCCAAGATGAAAGCTGTTATGGGGAGTTAATTAAACTTTACCCAAAGTGAAGTCTGACCTTTGCCCTTTACTTCTGGGAAGAGCTCTCAATCCCTGGAATGTCATCTCTGATAGAAGTGTCATTGCGTGGAGCCTTGGGCCAGCCAGAGAGTAACAGTGTGTTTTAGGTGGAGGCTCTGAGCCACACAAATGTGATGCAGGGTGAGGGCTTTCAATCAGCAGTCAGTCAATCTCTGAAGAGCTAGAGGCCGGGATCAGTCACGTGTGTGATGAATTGTGCCTATGTGATGGAGCTCTTATAAAAACCTTGGACACCAAGTTTGGGGGAGCTTCCCTAGATGGCAGTGTTTCATGCATATTGTCACTCACTGGTGTTGAGAGAGTTACACAGTCCTGAGATTATGGGGAAAAGACAATTGGAAGGGCTGTGTTTGGTACTCTCGTGAACCCTGTTTTATATGTCTCTTACTTTGGTTGATTTAATCTGGGTCCTTTCCAAGCAATAAAAGTTACACCATGGTATATAACAGCGTTCAATGAGCTCTGAGGCTTTCCAGTGAATTATCAAACTGGAGGATGGTTCTGGGAGCCCCTGAACTTACAGTTACAATTGGTGTTAGAAGTGAGGGCTATCATATGTGGACAATGCTCCATGCCTAACTCACAGTAGACTAAACTCTTGAAGGTACCCTCAGGGTATACCAGTGGTGGGTGACAGATGGTAGACGGGGTGCATGGAATTAACCATCCTCTGAATTCCTACCTAAAAAGAACCCTTCCCCATGGCAGGACCAACAATATATTATGAAAAAGCCATAATGTAGGTTCTTCCTATGTTGCACACAAAATTTTAACCAGTGGAAATTCTGAATTATTTACTTAGCAAATTATATTCAGAGAAATGTTTTAAAACTATAAATTCTCACAAAGATTTCCTAAAAAGACTCAAATAAGGTGACAGATTGCAATCAGAAATCTCATTTACCAAAAAGGAAATGGACTTTAATTTTGAACAGAATTAATCACTGGGCTTCTCTGGTGGCTCAGCTGGGAAAGAATCCACCTGCAATACAGGAGACCTGTATTGGTTCGATCCCTGGGCTGGGACGATCCCCTGGAGAAGGAAACAGCTACCCACTCCAGTATTCTGGCCTGGAGAATTCCATGGACTATCCATGGAATCAAAAAGAGTCAGACACGACTGAGCGACTTTCACTTTCAACCAGTGGGAAAACAATGTCTAACAATTTTTCTTAATTCTGATACTAGGAACAGTTTTTAGAATTATTTCATGATGAATTTACATTTTAAATGTATAAACCTTTATGGCCTTATGAACCCTGGCACAACTTTAAGAATTGAAAAAGAAATTGCCGGGAACTAATTACAGAAAAAAATATGAAAAAGAATGTATATAACTATATATATAACTGAATCACTTTGCTGTATACTGGAAACTTAAGACAACACTGTAAATAAACTACATTTCAATTTAAAAAATTGCTAACAAAAATTTAAAGAATTCAGCAACATTAATAAAGAATGACTACATGGGAGGGGAGTTTGGGGGAGAATGGATACATAAATATATATGGTTGAATCCCTTTGCCGTCCACCTGAAACTTTCATACCATTGTCAATTGGCTATACTCCAAATAAACTAAAAAAATTTAAAAACAGAGTCACTATTTAAAGAAAATGATATGGATTTTTAAGCACTGTAAAATCCAGCTGTGAAGAGGTTTTCTCTCAAGGCAGATAGAAATATTAACTTCATTTCAATGACTTATTTTAACCTTGCATATTACTAATATATTTCTAAGCATATCAACTTTAGTATTTACTCTTAAATCTTCAAAATAGTTCAGGTAGAAAATAAGTTGTCAGACTTTACTTCTGAATTTCGACGTACTAAATTATTCTAAACGTTAGGGCTTCCCAGGTGGTGCTAGTGGCAAAGAACCCACTTGCCAACGCAGGAAACAAGAGACACGGGTTCAATCCCTGGGTGGGGAAGATCCCCTGGAGGAGGGCATGGCAACCCACTCCAATATTCTTGCCTGGAGAACCCCATGGACAGAGAAGCCTGGTGGGTTACCGTCCATGCGGTCGCAAAGAGTCGGACATGTTTGAACGCACATCCTAAACATTAAAGTGCTTAAGAATCATGTAACCAAATAAGAAGTGAAGAATGAAAAGTATACTTTTGAATTTCTTAAAATATAATGAAACAACTAGAGTAGACCCTTGAGCAACATGGGCTTGCCTAGGTGCACTTATTTACGGATTTTTTTTTTTTTCAATGGCAAATACTACAGCACCACATCATCTAAGGTTGATTGAATTTGTGGATGCTGAACCCTAGACAGAAGGCTGACTAAAAAGTTGTTTAGTTGCTCAGACATGTCCAGCTGTCTTGTGACCCCATGGATTGTAGCCCATCAGGCTCCTCTGTCCATGGGATTTTCCAGCAAGAATACTGGAGTGGGTTGCCATTTCCTTCTCCAGGGGATCTTCCCAACCCAGGGATCAAACTGCATCTCCTGCATTGGCAGGTGGATTCTTTACCACTGGGCCACCTGGGAAGTTCAACTATAAAGTTACATGTGAATTTTAACCTGCATGGAGCATTGATGCCCCTAACCCCCACATTGTTCCGGAGTCAACTATATAATTTCAAATCTTCCATTTATTTAATTCTTGACTCGACTGCAAAAATTCTGACACAGTCAAGGGTCCTTCACCACTACACGTAAGTATAGACTTCATTTTAAGAGGTACTGAAACAGAAATGATAAATTGTAACATACCTGATTAGGTGAACAAACAGGAAAATCTTCAACTGGTGGAATTAAACCCTGAGCGATCAATTGTCCATAAGAGGGAGGAGCTTCTCTTCTTAACAATTCTGCTTCCACTCTGGACAACTGTGTTTCAAATGATCTTTGAGAGAAACGGGGGGATGAAAGGAGTTTAAAAAAAAAAAAGGGCAAGCCAAAATAGTAATTTTTAAATTATCAACAATGAAAACAATCGGAATGTTAACATATTTGTTCATTCGTAAAGCAGAATCAGCCAACGTTTGGTGAGTATCTATACTACCCACACTGAGAACACAGAGGTGAAGCGGAGTCCAGCCTCATGTGGTTTTACACTAGGGGCCTGGATCACTAAGTTTTAAAAAATTAAATATCCCTGTAAAAGATAAAAGTACTAGATCTTTAAACTTCTGAGATCATAGGGGCTTGAGACTTGAGCTGAAAGTATCTGAATATTCTTAGAAGATACTTTATTCATCAAGTCCAACACATTTACCTTTCAGGTAAGGGAAACAGTGAAATGAGTTGCCAAAACCCACTCTGGAGTAACTTGCTCTTAAACTCAAGACCTCTGGTCTTCACTGTGCTCTTATGTTGTGTGTGTGCACTAAGTCCCTCCAGTCATGTCCTACTCTTTGCGACTCTATGGACTGTAACCCTCCAGGCTCCTCAGTCCATGGGGCTTCTCCAGGCAAGAATACTGGAGTGGGCTGCCATGCTCTCCTTCAGGGCATCTTCCCTACCCAGGGATCAAACCCATGTCTCTTACTGTCCTGCATTGCAGGTGGGTTCTTTACCACTCTTTATGTTGCTTACTTGCTTTTATGTTGCAATGTAGTAAAACATTTCTGGTCACTTATGCTCACTTATGCCAAGTAAGAAGCATATGGTTGTTGTGATACTGGGCATCTGTTCTTGGCTGTCTGGTATATGACTTCTTTGTTGTACGTATTACTTGCAACTCTCCTGAGGCTGATGGTCATGGTCTCCACAGGAGCTTTCTAGACCTCTCTGCCATCAACTTCTCCAGGTCTCTCCTCGGCCACGTGGAAGACGGCTCTCCCTGAGGGCCACCCTTTCATGCTGAACCATTTCTTACTTAACTGAGATCCTCTGACTTTCATATCACTTTATTTTATAGCTATTACAGCATTTATGTTTTGTCATTTGATCCTACCCACCAGTCCCTTCCTCCTAACTGTAAACTGCCTGTGAGATCACTCCTACTCATTGCTCTATTCACCCGTACACTGCTTTGAACATAGAAGACTCTCAAATGTCTGGAATTGTTGAATTAATATTTATAAAAACTCAGGTCAAAGCACTACGACCAAGAATTACAGCTTGAAAAATTCCTATGAAAAAATGTTAATCTGAAAACAGTAACTGAATACAGACTGCCTTTTCTCACCTCCTAACTCTTAAGTGTTTGTTTTTTTAATGCGCTTATTAACCTTTTGAGTCATACGCTTTTCATAGTAATTTTATAAATCACAGACAATATGTAGCTCTGTCTCCAATAGTGTAACAAAAATATATTGCTCATCTCCTTAAAAACTGTTGCAAATATCTGGGCCATGTTTTTACTGTACAGAGCACGCACCCCCATAGCTCTGTCTCGATACTGACCTTCGTTCAAACATTCTCAGAGAATAGAGCTTACAGGTGCACCCCAAGGCAATGACCAGCAGCAGGCCGCAGATGAGGCTCCCGATGACGGCGGCGGTGATGACCCGGGTCGGCACGATCACGGGGCAGTTCTCCTCGTCGCTGCCGTCGCCGCAGTCGTCCTGAGAGTCACACACCCAGCTTTCAAACACGCACCGGTTGTTTTTACAGTGAAAGTTTCCTGGCTGGCAAAAAAAGCAGTTCTTCTCGTCGGAGCCGTTGGGGCAGTGGTTCTGGTAGTTGCAGCGGTCGGAGCGCGGGTAGCAGACGCCGTTGCGGGAGCACGGGAACTCGTCCCTCTGGCAGGCGGTGCAGTTGGCCTCGTCCCTGCCGTTCGGGCAGTGCCAGTAGCCGTCACAGCGCTGCGGCTCGGTGTAGCAGCCCCAGTTCCCTCCGCAGGGGATCTCCCACGGCAGGCAGAAGCCATCCACCTGGTAAGTGGCGTTAAAGCCCCGGGCCGCGTTGACTTTATCGGCGCAGAAATGGACCCTTATCTGTCCAGACGAAGACACGACAGTGAGAGGCGCGTGAGAATCAAAAGCGGTCAACACACGCAGAAGCTTGTGCGGATTCTCCTCTAATCCATCGTATATTTTGACATAATCACCATAACCAGTACCATCAAGTTTAAAGTCTGTGAAGCGTAAGATGACTTTGCGGTGATCACCAGTGTCTATTAACCAGGTGCAATTGCTTCCGGGAGGATAAAAGTCTGGATAATTGGGAGAATTAAAAGTACCATAAAAATATTTTAACCACTGCCCACATGTGGGCACATCACAGTCGATCTCATCTCCGAGGTCAAGGCAGTCAATGTTGCCGTCGCATTTTAAAGACTCGGGAAGGCAGGTGTAGACTTTGGTAAACCGAGACAGACACTGGAACTGGTTGTAAGCACAGGGCTGGAAGGAGGCAGATGTTGGAGGATTCGCTTCTCTGGCACAGATCTCTTCATCAGAACTGTCTCCGCATTCATCCATGTTGTTGCATTTCCAGGCTGCTGGTATACACTTTCCATTTCCACAGCGAAACTGGTCACAAGCACAGTTTGGTTCTTCAGATTTCCCTGGGAGGTCAGTGTGAGGAGGGAGATGGAGAGGTAAGGAGGGAAAAAAAACATATTCTTTAAAGGATATGTAACAGCAAGTGGTATTTTTATCATAAATGTTAATTAGCTCAGGTGATAGTTGGGCTTAAGCAAAAAATTTAATTAATGTTGGCTTACTG
The DNA here is from genome assembly GCF_019320065.1 of Cervus canadensis. Classification (NCBI taxonomy): domain Eukaryota; kingdom Metazoa; phylum Chordata; class Mammalia; order Artiodactyla; family Cervidae; genus Cervus; species Cervus canadensis. The sequence goes on along the minus strand of NC_057397.1, from coordinate 56,855,160 downwards.
ATTACTCAAAACTTTAATTAAGTAATACTTATGATTTGTTCCATGAAGATCTCTACAACTGATCTAAAGATAAAGGACCGATTCTGTTTTTGCGGAAGCTGCTTTGCTACAGAACATTTAGTAAAGTGATGTAAGATATATGAGCCAGGATATATTGCCTAAGAATTTTAAATACCCTACTGAATAAACATTTTGAAATGAAGAAAAACTCCATAATAATCACCTTTTCAAATCCATTTTAATATTTTTTCTATTTATATATATATATATATATATATGTACATATACACAATATCTTGCAAGTCCATTATCTAGACTCAAGAGTAAGAGAAGGAGAGAGAAAAGAACTGAAATATTCATAGAATTCTAATTGTTTTAGTAGACTATTCTAAATATATATCAAGAATGAGATAGGGAAAGAAAACTAAACGTTAGAATCCTATAGTCCATACTGATGATGTCAGCCAAAGGCTTTCCTCTCCATCAACAACCTATTTACCGGCAAATAGGTGACAGAAAATGCTTCAGAATCTAAGTAATTATTACAAAGATGTGCTTTTAATAAAAAAGAGAAAAAGTAGCATATGTTGCTAAAGGTGACCATGTTAATTTCAGAAAAACGTAAAATTATTTTTAGCAAAAATTTACGGGACTCTAATGCTCTGAGTTCTTCATATTTTTATGGTCTGGTCACACTATTCAGATAAAGTTTAAGAACTAGCAAAAGAAGACTTCTGATACTACAAACTATGAAAGTAAAATTGATTGTGTCTTTTCTTTGAAAAGATAATATCTTTTCTTTGTAAAGATAATGGTAACACACATAAAAATACATTCTGAAGTAACATGCAGGATATGAGTGAACACTTGAGGGGAAAAAAGTTCCTTTTAAAATAAATATATTCAAAATATTTTAAAAGACTGACTTTAGTGTGTAAAATTAACCATTTTATTAGGATTATACAAAATGCCTTTTGGAGACCTAACTCTAGGGCACCTGAACCTTTCACCTCGAATTCCTCAATCTCAGCTGTCTTGGTATTTAGTCACAATAAAATGGACATTGTTTAGAAGGCAAGTCCTGAAGTGACTGAGGAGTTAATATGATAGAATTCTGTTCCATACCTTTCTTCTTATATAAAAACACACCTGAAAAGTATGCCAGCCTGAAACCCTTCCTAGAGATACTGTCATCGGAATGGAACCTGATCCAGACGTGGTCTTGGGAAGAAATGTACGGCGGTGGGATTGTGGAACCACAGGCTCTGTAGCTTTCAATATTCTTATATGTTTCTATTGTCAACCAGTCCAAACTGCATCTTCTGGACCCTTGAATGTCAAAATCCTGAAAACTACAAATAAAAAGTCAGAAAAGGCTGTTGAAAGGAAATTTTGGAAAAAAAATTTCATTTAAAAAAAAAACAACAAAATAAAAATAACTGAGAACTTTATTATAAGCCTCTAAATATTCACTGATTCTCCTGGCTCTTCTTAGTACACAACTTTATCATCAAAAAATATTAACAATAATACTTCTGTGTTCCTAATATTTATATCTCTTTCCCAGATTCCAGAATAATACTTCTTCATAAGTAACACAAAGCTCCAAAATAATGTTAAAAAACAGGAGATAGTTGGCACCGGCACCTTTTTCTCTTCCCTGTATGTCTTTAGGAAGGACCACTTCTAGTTTCTAATACTCTAAATTGTTCTCTGTTTGGACCAGAAACACCACTCCATAATTCAATGGACTAAAAGACACAGAGGAAGTCAGCCTTCCCTTAGATTAGACTGGTTCATCTGCTTGCTTAATGAAAAGTTTATAGCTTACATTTTCAGGAGAGTAAATAGCACAAACCTGAGCCAAGTAAAGAAGTTAAAAATGAACAAACAAAAACCTCAGTGAAAAGTCCCTGAGTTTGGGAATACTTTTCTACATAAATGATTTATAGCCAAATGTTATCTTATAGCTCGTAAAACACGGGCACAAATAAAGCCCCCCCCCCCGCCCCCCCGCCAAAAGAAAGGGCTTCCCAAGTGACTCTGTGGTAAAGAATCCACCTGCCAATGCTGGAGATGCTAGAGACGTGGGTTCAATTCCTGGGTTGGGAAGATCCCCTGGAGGAGGAAATGGCAACCCACTCCAGTATTCTTGCCTGGGAAGAATGCAAAGAGGAGCCTGATGGGCTATAGTCCACAGGGTCACAAAAAGTCAGACATGGCTGAGGAACTGAGCATGTATGCAAAGGATAAAACAGTCAAATAAGAAGCACATACAAAATTAGCCAAAAAGTGAGATTCCTTGCCTTTGCCTTAAGCCAAGTGATGACAAAGTTAATTATCCGAATATTATTACACCAGGCTATTTCCTCTTTAAATATTCTGAGTAACTAGAACAAAGGCTGACACTTTGACTGCTTCCAGTTTTTCACTATTATGAACAATGCTTTCTCTCCATACACACAAGAGCAAGTATTTCTGTAGGACAGATTTTTCTAGAAGTAGAATTGTTAGATCCAAGTATACAATTTCACTTCTTAAAGTTGATGGTGGCATTGAGAAAATGTTTATACCAACTCACAATTCCACCAAATGTGTGTGAAAAAGTACCTTATACCCTACAACTCTGGCAAAAGGAAACATTTTACTTCCAAAGATTTGTTGCCAATTAGGTGCATAAAATAAATTTATTGTTCTAGTCTCCATTTCCTTATTTACTGAGAGTGAAACACTTTTCCCATGTTTATTAGATATTTCTATTTCTTTTCCTGTGAATCGCATTGTTATAGCCTTCGTACAGTGAAATGTGTTCTTATTCAAGAACTCTTTATGAACATGTGGGGCTTCCCTGGTGGCTAGGATGGTAAAGAATCTGCCTGCAATGCAGGAGACTCAGTTTTGATCCCTGGGTTGGGAAGATTCCCTAGAGAAGGTAATGGCTACTCACTCCAGTATTCTTACCTGGAGAATTCCATGGACAGAGGAGCCTGGCAGGCTACAGTCCATAATGTTACGAAGAGTTGGACATAACCAATCAACTATCACCTTCACTTTTAAACATGTACCTTTTTGAGGCATGTATGTTACACAAGATATATATGTACAAGCACTCACACCCACACTCTCCAGTAGTCGGTGCTAACCGTGGTGCTAAATTTGATGCTAAATTTAGTTGGTGCTAAAATTCTTTTGAATTTCAGCCATTACTGGGCATGAAATGGCACCTCCCATGGTTGTTTTATGTGCATTTCCTGAAAGATCAATGATGTTGAACATCTTTTCATGTGCTTATTGGCTATTCTTATATCTTCTTTGAAGTGTCCAAGTCTCTTGTTCTTTTAAAAAAAGTTTGAGCTATAGAAATTCTTTCTATGTTCTGGATCCAAGTACTTTATTAGATATGTGTATTGCTAATATTTTCTCTATCCATGGGTTGCCTTTTCACTTTCTTAATGGTATCTGTTAATGAGACGGTTTTTTTTTTTTTTTTGGAGTATGGTTGACTTACAACATTGTATTAGTTTCAGGGATACAACACAGTAACTTGATATTTTTATAGCTTATATTCCATATAAAATTATTGTTACATATTGGCTATATTCCTCTGTGCTATATACATTATATCCTTGTAACTTTTTTATTTTATACTTAGTAGTTTATACCTCAATAGCCCTCCACTTATCTTATCCCTCTCCACTGGTAACCACTAGTTTGTTCTCTGTGAGTCTGTTTGTGTTTTGTTATATTCACTAATGTGTTTTATTTTTCAGATTCCACATAAACTAAAAATATACAGTATTTGTCTTTCTCTGTCTGACTTATTTCACTAAGCATAATATCCTGTAGGTCTATCCACACTGTTGGAAATGGCAAAATTTCATTCTTTTTTATGGCTGAGAAATATTCCACCACCATACACACACCCCACATCCTTTTTATCCATTTATCTGTATTTCATATCTTGGTTACTATAAATAATGTTGTTATGAACACTGGGATGCATTCATCTTTTGAAATTATTTTTTTCATTTTCTTTGGGTATGAAGAGTGGAACTGCAGAGCCGTGTGGAAGTTCTACTTTTCATTTTTTGAGGAACGTATGTGCTGTTTTCCACAGTGGCTGTGCTGAATGGGAGAAGATATTTGTAAATGATGTGTCCAATAAGGGGTTAATCATTCAAAATACACAAAGAACTCATACAACTCAGTATCAAAAAACAACCCAATTAAAGTAAGGGCAGAGAATCTGAACAGACATTTTTCCAAAGGAGACATACAGATGGCCAATAGGCACATGAAAAGATGCTCAACATTTCTAATCATCAGGGAAATGCAACACAAAACCACAATGAGATATCGCCTCACAACTGTCAGAGTGGTAATTGTCAAAGCCATGTTGGTCAGGATGTGGAAAAAAGGGAACCATCTTTGTGCACTGTTGGTGGAACTATATGGAAAACAGTATGGAGGTTCCTCAAAAAATTAAAAATAGAACTACCATATGATTCCACAATTCCACTCCTAGGTATTTATGGAAGAAAACAAAACATTAGTTAGGAAAGATATATGTACCCCTAATGTTTATGCTGGCTTGTGGAATCTCAGTTCCCTGACCAGGGATTGAACCTGGGTCATGGCAGGGAAAGCCTGGAATTCTAACCACTAAGCCATCAGGGAACTCCCAACTTTTAATCAGCTAAAATGTTTAAGATTCATGAAATCAGGGACCTGATTCAGAACAAAAGAAATAATCAGTAGTTGTCTCTTCATGTATACACTATTGAGGATTTGGTTTTCCAATATTCATTTACGGTGCTTAAAACACATTTATAAGTAGAAAATTTACTTCCCTGGTGGCTCAGACGGTAAAGTGTCTGCCCACGATATAGGAGACCTGGGTTCAATCCCTGGGTCAGGAAGATCTCCTGAAGAAGGAAATGGCAACCCACTCCACTATTCTTGCCTGAAAAATCCCATGGACAGAGAAGCCCGGTAGGCTACAGCCCATGGGGTCACAAAGAGTCAGACATGCCTGAGCGACTTCACTTTCACTTTTCATAAGTAGAAATAGTTTTCAGTTTTTCTTTTTTTATGCTTTGTAATAGTTTATGTAACAGATTGTTTACAAATCTGCACCTTGTGCTTCTTCACAGGACAGACGACTTAGGGTAGAGATTTTCAATTTCTTCATGCTTTTTGGTTTAATCAGCTTTTCCTAAACTTTCAGTAAGTCAATTTTGGTAATTTAAATTTTCTTAGAAGTCATTTGCCCTTGAAAGTAAAATTTATCACGGCAAATCTTTACATAGTACTTTCACACAACTGTTTAAATTTTCGTTATCTATGGTCTAAATTTGTTTGGGTTTTCTTTGTAGGTAAGTATAATACTGGCAAATAAGAGTTTTACCTCTTCCTTTTCATTTTTTTAATATCACTCGTCTCTATTTGTTGGAATGTTGTATTGACTGAGGGTTCAAGTACAAGCAGTAAAAGTATTGTATTTATAACTATAGACATTTTTGTTCTTATTTTTCTATTTTTTTTCTTTACTCTTGCCTTGAGATCTTTGTTTATTTTCCTCAGTTTTTCAGAAAACCAGTTTTTGGTTATTTCTTTTTCTGTTTAATTATCTTCTGATAAATAGAGATTTTTTTGTTTAATTTTAATTCATTTTTTTCTGTTTAATTATTTTCTGATAAATAAAGATTTACCCTGTAGTTTTTATTCTAAACTCTTGAGAAAATGCTGAGCTAATATATTTTCCACTTTACTTTCTATGCATTAATTTTTAATTCAATGCATTAAAGTTGTAAATTTTTCACTAACTGCTGTTTCAATGTAGTTCAACAGTTTTAATATTCAATATTTTCATTACGGGTATCTAAAAATATTTTGAGTTCCACTGTGCCTTCCATCTTTGGTGCAGTTGTTATTTAGGAATACGTTTCTGAACATATGGGCTTTTTAATTGTTTTCCAATTTAACTGTGTTATGGTCAGAGAACACAATCTGAATGATGTAAAGTCTGGAAATACAATGAGAATTCCTTTGTTATTTAATGTATAATTAATTTTTAAATAAATGTTGCACATGTCATTAAAAGGAATGTGCATTCTCTATCCACTGAGATAGGTATAAAAATCACACACATACGTGATATATGTGTCTACTGCATCAGTATCAAAATTTCTCTATTTTTACTTACTGTTTTCCTGTTTAAATTCAGATAACAAATATGTTTACAAACTTCCACTGTAATTGTGAACTAATAAAACTTGGTCAGATTTGCTTGGTAATTCCCTACAGTTTGCTTTTGCTTGGTTTTAGGCTGCGTTATTAGCTACATAACATCTAACCACGATTATATCTTCCATTTGTTACTAATATTTTGTTTTGAAGTCAATTACAGCTGATGTCAACTCTCCTACACTAGCTCTCTTCTGATCAGTATTTCATAGTTTATCTTTTCCTGTTTCCTTATTTAGATTTCCTGTATTGGTACTCTTTTAGGTATGTTCCTGTAAGCCCATTAGAGAAGGATCATACCAGTTAACCAATATAAACCTGACTGGATAGTCTATCTTCTAAATGTTAAGTGAGATTCTGTTTTTTTTTTTTTTAATTCTATTTGGGGTGGGGATAGGGTTTTCTCATTTTCCTGTATTCTTCTATATTAATAGGCTTTTTAAAAAAGTTTCTTTCCCTCTGCTTTGGTCTTTGTTGTTGTTTAGCTGCTAAGTCATGTCCCATTCTTTTACAACTCCATGGACTGTAGCCTGCCAGGCTTCTCTGTCCATGGGATTTCCCAGGCAAGAATACTGGAACAGGTTGCTAGTCCCTTCTCCAGAGGATCTTTCTGACCCCGGATCAAACCCACGTCTCCTGCATTGGTAGGTGGATTCTTTACCACTGAGCCACCAGGGATGCTTTGGTCTAATAAAGTCCAACTACAAGTATTCAGTGTTTCTAATCCCCTCTCAAATTTTCAAATTCTGTAGAAAAATCAACAATTTTATTTTCACCCATCTGTAACTGAAATTTAACATTTCATTAACATTGCTTCACTTATGAAATAAACATACTATGAATAGTTTTTATAATGCTTCTCACACTGTCACCAGTGGAAATCATAGAAAATTTCATATTACATTTCAGTTTTAGTAGATATCTAGAGTAACTACTTACACTCAAAACCATTCTGAAATTATAGTAACTGTTAAAAGCATGGCTTGCTCAGTAATTGTTAATAAACATATATGCGTTTGTAAAAATATCTGATAGCTGTGTTTCAGGAATAACTGGTTTCTTTTGTAACGCTATGTGTTTTACTCTATACATTTAAAAATATTCTGGGAATGGATTTATAGGTTTCACCAAACTATCAAAGTGCTCATGGCATAAAGAAGGTTAAGGAAAAAAACCCCAGTATAGTAAAGTGTATAACGTTTGTAGTAAATCTGTGTTCCAACTTGCTTCCCTGGTGGCTGAGATGGCAAAGAATCTGCCGGCAATGCAGGAGATGCAGGTTTGATCCCTGTGAGAAGGGAACGGCTACCCACTCCAGTATTCTTGCCTGGAGAATTCTATGGACAGAGGAGCCTGGTGGGCTATAGTCCAAAAGGGTCACAAAGAGTCGGACACGACTGAGTGACTAACAGTTTGATTTTGTTGGCTGTTTTGCTTAATATTAAATTTTTTCATACATTCTAGAAATTTTGGGTTGCAAGCTTCTGAGGAGGATTTTTGGTGCTGTTTTTAATTTTTTTCTCCTTATATTCCCCCACAGCATCTGCTCTGTAACTTCCGCCATTTAGGTCTCCTTTCTAAAACCAGCCCCAACGTTGCAGTTCAGAGCAGTATTATAGTCATGTCACAGAATCAGTAAGGGACTTAGTAAAATTCCCATTTATTATGGTATGTCATCCTATCTCTCTAAGCTCTCAGCTCCATGAGAGTTCAAGCAGTGGTTAGCAGAAGTCTTCTTCAGCCTCCTTTCTTAAGCAAGATATCCTGACCCTAGTCCTTGACTTCAAGCAGGGAATCAGAAACCAATCCTCTGTGGATAAGGTGGACAGAGGATAAGGTAGACCGAGGATAAGGTGGATAAGGTGGCCTTTGTGAATTTTAGCAGATTTCCAGGGAAAGGATAAAAATGCTTATAAACTGGTTAAATAGTTTAACCAGTTTTACAAGGAGAGTTCTAAGTATTGTTTGCTTATAGTATGTAATTTTAGTTTCTTTTATCTATATTTGAATTATTTTAAACTCAGGAATGCATGTTGATTTTCATTTTACCGAAAAGCTTTAAAACCTGTGTCTAGATAATCATACACCTTTTCTCTGACTTATATGGTAAATTAATTTAATGTTTCCTAAAATTGACTAATTTGTGTGTTTAAATGAACTGCATTTGATTATGGTATAAATTTCTTTTGAACAATTTATTTAAGATATTACACCAATATTCACAAGTAAAACTTGACTTTCTTTGCATATTATGTCAGTATGTCATCTTTTAAAAGTTTGTTATTACTATGATAATGGTTTCAGTAAGAACTAGGACAATTACTAAAATTACTTTCTGATTTTGTGAGACTGGCTGTGTAAATCCAAATTTGTTAACTCGGTTCAGAATTTAGGAAATCTTCCCTTAGGTGTGTTGGGTTCACCTCTAATACTCTGCATTTCAATACTGTGCTTGATTTTTAGTGTAGCTTTGTGATATCTCAAGGATTCAACACATGATCAGAACCAGATGGCAGTATTCCATGTCATCTCCTCTGTGCTAGAAAGAATTGCCAATTTTTACATAACTGAGCTGGTAGGCTGCAAATTCAATTTGGGGTTGAAATTTTAGGTTAAAAGAAAAAAAATCTCTAAAAATGCTAGCTTCATGTTTAAAAAATATTTGGAACCCCTATGGTAAAATGTTACTTTGGAAACACATTTGTACTTAAGTCATATTGTAAGTAGCAGAAAACAGGCATATTGTTCAGATTCCAATGTTGGTACAGTTGCAGAAGGGTAACTTTCATGGCACATCCCACCCATGCATCAGGCAAGGGAATCGTACTTCTCACAGAGGAGTGTTACTGCTTCCACAGATGCTCAGCTTCAGTGTTCCAGAAGATATGGCTCAGGGCAAAGAGAACCAAAGGAAAACATACCATATGTTGCTGTTTTATGGCTTCCACAGAAAAAAGGGGATAGACAACAACTGTGTTCCTCAAGTGACTGGTCCTCTCATTCGTTAATAAATATAAAAAAGGAAGATGAACTCATTATCAGAGAAATGCAAATCAAAACCACAATGAGGTACCATTACACGCCAGTCAGGATGGCTGCTATCCAAAAGTCTACAAGCAATAAATGCTGGAGAGGGTGTGGAGAAAAGGGAACCCTCTTACACTGTTGGTGGGAATGCAAACTAGTACAGCCACTATGGAGAACAGTGTGGAGATTCCTTAAAAAACTGAAAATAGAACTGCCATATGACCCAGCAATCCCACTTCTGGGCATACACACTGAGGAAACCAGATCTGAAAGAGACACCTGTACCCCAATGTTCATCACAGCACTGTTTATAATAGCCAGGACATGGAAGCAACCTAGATGCCCATCAGCAGATGAATGGATAAGGAAGCTGTGGTACATATACACCATGGAATATTACTCAGCCATTAAAAAGAACTCATTTGAATCAGTTCTAATGAGATGGATGAAACTGGAGCCCATTATACAGAGTGAAGTAAGCCAGAAAGATAAAGAACATTACAGCATACCAACACATATATATGGAATTTAGAAAGATGGTAATGATAACCCTATATGCAAAACAGAAAAAGAGACACAGATGTACAGAGCAGACTTTTGGACTCTGTGGGAGAAGGCGAGGGTGGGATGTTTCGAAAGAATAGCATGTATATTATCTATAGTGAAACAGATCACCAGCCCAGGTGGGATGCATGAGACAAGTGCTCGGGCCTGGTGCACTGGGAAGACCCAGAGGAATCGGGTGGAGAGGGAGGTGGGAGGGGGGATCGGGATGGGGAAAAAATAAAAAATAAAAAAATAAAAATAAAAAAGGAAGATGGAAAGGTTCAAACATAGGCTTAATTTAGAATCCCACTTTTTTTTAAATGTAAAAATGAAGGAATATGTGTCTATGATCTATGAGGTCTCTTCTAAATCTAACATTCCATGATTCTTATCCATAAACATGTAAATAATGAAAGAACACCAAAGATGCCTTTGCAATATCTGTGATAGAAATGGCATTCTTAATTGTGTTACAGTTCTGTTTAGGTACACTTTTTTCTCCCCTTCAGGTAAATTTTTTCCCCTAATAACCCCGATATAATTTCCTTAAAGAAGCAATAACTGGTTTTACTGGGTATTTCCTTCTTAGTATCTTATTCCCACAGTATTTCTCTACAATTTTAAATGTCTTTAGAATACACTTAATTTTCCTTATTTATATCTTATTTATTCTTAGGATTTTAAATTTACGGTTATTTTCCCTAGGATTATCTTTCATCTTGTATTTTTAACAAATGATCTATTGTCTCATTGTTACAAAAATGAGCTTTTTCTAAACACAGTATTTATCCATCATCAGCTTATTTCAAGTTTTATACACACATAACATATACACAGGCATAGTCTACAAATATGTTTTAATTCATTAAGGTAGAGGACTCTACTTTCAAGACCAAGATTATGGGCTAGATCTCCAAGAGGATTAGTAAGTCTGTTTATTTGTCTCATTGCCAAAGATTACACTCTTGATTCTAATAAACTATTCAGCAAATGTGTAGCTTTTGTTAAAAGATGGCCTAGAAGAATACAGATGGCTCAGTATAAATTCATTACCACCATTAGAAAATATTCAAAACACATGCCCTAATAGAATAGGAAGAATGGGCAGTTATTCCTCCCCGCGAGATGATAGTGATAAATAGAATTTATTATATTTTCTAAAAATCATCTTTTTATACTACTGCATGTTGAGCGATGATACTTGGAAAGTGAATTTATATCTTGTAATAAAATATACAGTAATACACGGAGGTATCAGAATTACCTTATAGTAATGATTTCCCCTGGGTTTGCCCTTATGAACCAGCTACAGTTGATTCTGGCAGGATATTCGGAAGGCCAGCCTGGGCTTGTGATTATCCCACTCGGTGCTCGAATCTGTTCTGGAGTTTCTCCACAGGCTGGAAGATAGTCAAAGCAATCTTGGAAAATTATTGTATTTTAAACAAAGCATTAAGTAAATCAGTATTTATTAAAAGAGACACTTCCGACATCAAATCATATACAATAAAATATGGTATGGCCAACCTTAAAAACTTTCATTATTCTAATTAGATTGTTTTCTGTCCTTTTAGTCAAATTGTCTTATCCTAATTAAGTATAAAGTTTTGAGGAGGCGTGGAAGTTTTCAATTTGAATCTCTGAATAACAATTTAAGAGTCAAGACTGCTAGCTTTAGCCATGGAGATCAACTGGTACATCCATCCATCTATCTTTTTTCTAAGACTCACCTTTTAAATTTATTTATTATAACTACCTAAAAATCAACTTTACTGAACTACTTTTTGGATACTTTAAATTAAAAAAATCATATAGTCTTCTGAACAAAATAATTAAAGGAAAGCACATATAAACACAAGAGTAAGATGCTGAGTTGTTAAGAAGTGGGTAGATGACTGGATAAAAGCAGCAAAACATTTCTTCAAAGTAGTTCTTTGATTCATTCCAGGAACACTTCCAAACTTTATTACAAAGTCATAAATGATTCCTAAATTATTTTAAAAATAAAGGCTTGAAACAGTGATTAAAGTTATCATTATGCAGTTAGATATCTAAATATCTTAGAAACAGAGAATAAATTCAAACTACTAGCAGCACTTTGCCTGTATTATACTGTTACCCTGCTTATTTAACTTACATGCAGAGTACATCATACAAAATGCCGGGCTGGATGAAGCACAAGCTGGAATCAAGACTGCTGGCAGAAATATCAATAACCACAGATACGCAGATGACACCACACTTAATGGCAAAAAGCGAAGAGGGACTAAAAAGCCTCTTGATGAAAGTGAAAGAGGATAGTGAAAAAGTTGGCTTAAAAATCAACATTCAGAAAACTAAGATCATGGCATCCGGTCCCATCATTTCATGGCAAATAGATGGGGAAACAATGGAAACAGTGACAGACTTTATTTTTGGGGGCTCCAAAATCACTGCAGGTGGTGGTGACTGCAGCCGTGAAATTGAAAGATGCTTACTCCTTGGAAGAAAAGTTTTGACCAACCTAGACAGCATATTAAAAAGCAGAGACATTACTTTCCCAACAAAGGTTCGTCTAGTCAAAGCTATGGTTTTTCCAGTAGTCATGTATGGATTGTGAGAGTTTGGACTATAAAGAAAGCTGAGTGCCTAAGAATTGATGCTTGTGAACTCTGGTGTTAGACAAGGCTCTTGAGAGTCCCTTGGACTGCAAGGAGATCCAACCAGTCCATCCTAAAGGAAATCAGTCCAGAATATTCATGGGAAGGACTGATGCTGAAGCTGAAACTCCAGTATACTTTGGCCACCTGATGCGAATAACTGACTCCTTGGAAAAGACCCTGATGCTGAGAAAGGTTGAAGACAGGAGAAGGGGACGACAGAGGATGAGATGGTTGTATGGCATCACCAATGTGATGGACATGAGTTTGAGCAAGCTCCAGAAGTTGGTGATGGACAAGGAAGCCTGGCGTGGTGCAGTCCAAGGGATCACAAAGAACTGGACAAGATTGAGCGACTGAACTGAATTGAACTGATTCTCCCTTCATTACCTTGAACTCTCACAGTTCACATTTTAACAATCCAGAATTCAGCTAATAATCTCAGAATTTAGTCTCCCTCAAGAGTCACAGGCTAAAAAAATATTCAATGAATGTTTAAACCTTCAATAAAATTTAAAATCTTGGAATCTCTTATTTGATACAACTCTGACAGACTGGACTGTCTAATTTTTAAAGTAAGAGCAGATAAAAAGGAGTAAATTATAAGTGGGGAAAGTAGCTGCCAAAATGACCATTTTTTGTGTGTGTGTCTATGTAATAGAGGTTATGGTCTGTTCAATTTAGGTTGAGTATGCTTGCTAGGGAGTAATTTTACAAAGTTTTTATCCATAATGGTCAACATATGGCAAACTATATTGCTCAAAAAGTCAATCCTTATTTCTATAGAATTAGCCATTCCCCGCAGAAAACATGCATCAAGGTTTTAAACCTCTGCAGGTTCAAGCCTAAAATGCATCTAGTTTGAAATTAGGGTATACTGCCAAAGGGATCTTGTTTTTAATCACTTTTCGAACACAGAGATTCATGGCATGAAATACAGGTATATAAAACACTGAGTCTAGCATACATCTTATTGCCCACACACAAAGGGTTTCCAATTGTTTTTGCTTTCCCCTTACCAAAAAAATACTTAATTTGGTATTTTACAAAAAGACTATATTTATCCAAATGTGATTCTATTTGGGGCTGATTAACACTGAAGTCTTAATAAAGCAAGGCAAACCATTCAATATCACAGTAATCAAAGTCTATGCCCCAACCAGTAATGCTGAAGAAGCTGAAGTTGAACGGTTCTGTGAAGACCTACAAGACCTTCTAGAACTAATACCCAAAAAAGATGTCCTTTTCATTACAGGGGACTGGAATGCAAAAGCAGGAAGTCAAGAGACACCTGGAAAAACAGGCAAATTTGGCCTTGGAGTACAAAATGAAGCATGGCAAAAGCTTTGCCAAGAGAGTTTTGCCAAGAGAATGCACTGGTCATAGCAAACAACTTCCAACAACACAAGACTCTACACATGGACATCACCAGATGGTCAATACCGAAATCAGATTGATTATGTTCTTTGCAGCCAAAGATGGAGAAGCTCTATACAGTTAGCAAAAACAAAACTGGGAGCTGATTGTGGCTCAGATCATGAGCCAAATGATTTTATTGCCAAATTCAGATTAAATTGAAGAAAGTAGGGAAAACCACTAGACCATTCAGGTATGACCTAAACCAAATCCCTTATGATTATACAGTGGAAGTGAGAAATAGATTTAAGGGATTAGATTTGATAGAGTACCTGAAGAATTATGGATGGAGGTTCATGACATTGTACAGGAGGCAATGATCAAGATCATCCGCAAGAAAAAGAAACGCAAAAGGGCAAAATGGTTGTCTGAGGAGGCCTTACAAATAGCTGTGAAAAGAAGAGAAGTGAAAGGCAAAGGCAAAAAGGAAAGGTATACCTATTTGAATGCAGAGTTCCAAAGAATAGCAAGGAAAGATAAGGAAGCCTTCCTCAGTGATCAATGCAAAGAAATAGAGGAAAACAACAGAATGGAAAAGACTACTGAACTCTTCAAGAAAATTAGAGATACCAAGGAAACATATTATGCAAAGGTGGGCACAATAAACAACAGAAATGGTATGGACCTAACAGAAGCAGAAGATATTAAGAAGAGGTGGTAAGAATATACAGAACCATACAAAAAAGATCTTCATGACCCAGATGATCATGATGGTGTGATTACTCACCTAGAGCCAGACATCCTGGAATGTGAAATCAAGTGGGCCTTAGGAAGCATCACTCCGAACAAAGCTAGTGGAGGTGATGGAATTCCAGTTGAGCTCTTTCAAATCCTCAAAGATGATGCTGTGAAAGTGCTGTACTCAATATGCCAGCAAATTTGGAAAACTCAGCAGTGGCCACAGGACTGGAAAAGGTCAGTTTTCATTCCAATCCCAAAGAAAGGCAATGCCAAAGAATGTTCAAACTACTGCACAGTTGCACTCATCTCACACACTAGCAAAGTAATGCTCAAAATTCTCCAAGCCAGGCTTCAACAGTATGTGAACCGTGAACTTCCAGATGTTCAAGCTGGATTTAGAAAAGGGAGAGGAACCAGAGATCAATTTGCCAACATCTGTTGGATCATCGAAAAAGCAAGAGAGTTCCAGAAAAACATCTACTTCTGCTTTATTGACTATTCCAAAGTCTTTCACTGTGTGGATCACAACAAACTGTGGAAAATTCTGAAAGAGATGGGAATACCAGACCACCTGCCCTGCCTCCTGAGAAATCTGTATGTAGGTCAGGAAGCAACAGTTGGAACTGGACATGGAACAACAGACTGGTTCCAAATTGGGAAAGGAGTACGTCAAGGCTGTATATTGTCACCCTGCTTATTTAACTTATATGCAGAGTATATCATGAGAAACGCTGGGGTGGAAGAAGCACAAGCTGGCATCAAGACTGCTGGGAGAAATATCAATAACTTCAGACACGCAGATGACACCACCCTAATGACAGAAAGCAAAGAACTAAAAAGCCTTTTGATGACAGTGAAAGGGGAGAGTGAAAAAGTTGGCTTAAAACTCAACATTCAGAAAACTAAGATCATGGCATCTGGTCCCATCACTTCATGGCAAACAGATGGGGAAACAATGGAAACAGTGACAAACTTTATTTTTTTGGCCCCAAAATCACTGCAGATGGCAAGTGCAGCCATGGATTTAAAAGATGCTTACTCCTTGGAAGGAAAATTATGACCAACCTAGACAGCAGATTAAAAAGCAGAGACATTACTTTCCCAACAAAGGTTCGTCTAGTCAAAGTTATGGTTTTTCCAGTAGTCATGTATGGATGTGAGAGTTGGACTATAAGGAAATCTGAGCCCCCAAGAGTTCATGCTTTTGGACTGTGGTGTTGGAGAAGATTCTTGAGAGTCCCTTGGACTGCAAGGAGATCCAACTAGCCCATCCTAAAGGAAATCAGTCCAGAATATTCATGGAAAGGACTGATGCTGAAGCTGAAACTCCAATACTTTGGCCGCCTGATGCGAAGAACTGACTCCTTGGAAAAGACCCTGATGCTGGGAAAGATTGAAGGCAGGAGGAGAAGGGGATGACAGAGAATGAGAGATGGTTGGATGGCATCACCGACTCAACGGATGTTGAGTTTGCGCAAGTTCCAGGAGTTGGTGATGGACAGCAAAGCCTGGCGTGGTGCAGTCCATGGGGTCACAAAGAGTTAGACACGACTGAGCAACTGAACTGAACTGAATGAATACTGAAGTGCCAGAATTTTGTTTACAACCTTGTTCTAATGAGTTATCATCTCAGCAATCAATGAAAAGATGCCCTAAGTCATTTATAAGCCCTTTTTCCTTTCTTCACTCTCTTGCCAAAGCATTTTGTAGCAGCATATCGAACAAATTCTTAACTTCATGAAGATACATACAAATAAATTGGAAAAAACTATTATTATCATATCTCCCCCAGGATATTGTAAACTGTTCATTTTCATTAAAAGATTCATTTATGTTAGAGAGAATAGTACAATTTTACGTTAAACTGTGTTTAACTTACAATTATAACATTGTAATGGCATGTAAGTACTCAAATACTTATCAGCTGATCTAACAGTTTTGGGACACATCCAAAAACCAGGTGGGAATAACCTATGCTAAAGTTAAGTAACTCCCAACCTTTAAATAAACTCAGGTGGAGAGACTAGTTGTAGAGCAAAACAGGAAAGAATTTTATTACATTTTTGTTTTATTAGATTTTGCTTAAAAAGTTTTCCCTCAAATACCCAAGAAACCCATAGGTGGTGCTCTTATACCAAAAACTAAGGAAATTATGATCTGGCATGGATGCTCAAAAATACTGTTGTGAATATTTTATTTTCATACAACTGACAAAGGACAGACACACCATTCATAAATAAGAGCAGTTATTTTAATATTCACTATTTAACATTCTAATTCACTTAATACTTCTATAACATTATTTATTGATTCTACCTGATCAAAAATTAAATTTTCTCTCTTAATTGGCTATGAATATATATTTTGATTAAATTTTCCAACATGACTGAGTCTGGCATTTTGTTTTAGATTCAGCCAGTGGCTTTTTACCAACATCTTTATACATATAATATACACTGGACATGCAGATTAATATACTCTAGCACAACCACTATTTATCCCTTTTTATATATGAGAAAGAACACATTCACATGCTCAAAGAATACGACAAACATTAGAAATCAAAAGAAAATTCCCCTCCTTTTTGAGCTTAGAGTTTGCCTATATATACTGGTAGGTTTGGAATCAGAAGACTTAGGTGCTATCTGTTCTATCTGCCACTACGGGCTTGCCATAGTATAAACTACTAAACCTTTTAAAGACTTGGTTTCCTCATGTGTTAAAAGAAGCAGTTGCTGTTTAAATAATCTCTAAGGCCTATTTCAGCCCTAAATCATGCCCCTCTTTCATCATCATAATATACTTCTACTATATTTCTGATACTTATCAGGATGCATTGGTAAATTTTTTTGTTTCATCACTTTGCATTGTCTCTTTGACCCACTGAGATCACATTTTCATATTCTTACCTTAACCCCATCAAAACTGTGTTAGCAAGCAAAGGCCACCACCAAATCAAATGTCCCCTCACCTTTCCATGGTACTTGATCTCTTTAGGCCACCTGACAGTGATCTTTTTCCTCTTAGTCCCATACTACCTTGACTTTGCTGACATCACTCTTTTAGTTCTCCTAATTCAGACTCTCTGGGACTGTTCTCAGACTGGATTCTTCTTCCTCAGCCAGCTCCTGACATACTGATGTCATGGTTCATTCCCAAGTTTTATGTTCTTCTCTCTCTCTATGGGAGATCTCATTTATGCCTACATCTCCCCTTATGATCTATAGTTGACGAGTCAAAAAATCTCTAACCTAGAGACTGCATAATCAAAGGTCCACTGGACATTACAAATTCAATATGATCAGAACTGTGTGTTTCTCAAATCCTTCTCTTTATTTTAAATTCTGAATTGTTATTATCGTAGACCTCGTATTTGGAAAAAACAATAGTCATTTCACCTAATTCAAGTAAAAAGTAAACTTACTTTAAGAATACCACAGGCAATCTCAGTGATTTCTTAAGTGTAGGAAATAAAATTCACAGCAACTAAAACTAGAAATCACAAAGTCACAACCTGAGGCTGCCTTCATCACCTCTTAAAAGGCCTGCTTTGTCTCCTATATGTCTGTCCCAATCTTCCAAATGGCTTTCAGAGTCTTCTACTTTTCCATTATTTCAGTATCGTATAATGACTTATCATTCCCAACTTATCATAACACGTCAGTTTAAGTATCTACCATCAACTGTAATCTCACTGTTTTCTTATTTTGCTATATTTATACTATTGTTCATGTTATATTTTACCCTTTTACATAAAAGATTTGAGGTGACTTACTATCGCAATCAATTTGATAATACTTTAGCATCTACTTCCTCACTTGTAAATGGGGATTAAAACACTACCTACCACATAACAGTTCTGCAAGAATTAAATACAACTACCTTCGACTGTGTGGATCACAATAAACTGTGGAAAATTCTGAAAGAGATGGGAATACCAGACCACCTGCCCTGCCTCTTGAGAAACCTGTATGCAGGTCAGGAAGCAACAGTTAGAACTGGACATGGACCAACAGACTGGTTCCAAATAGGAAAAGGAATATGTCAAGGCTGTATATTGTCACCCTGCTTATGTAACTTATATGCAGAGTACATCATGAGAAATGCTGGGCTGGAAGAAGCACAAGCTGGAATCAAGATTGCCGGGAGAAATATTAATAACCTCAGATATGCAGATGACACCACCCTTATGGCAGTGAAGAGGAACTGAAAAGCCTCTTGATGAAAGTGAAAGAGGAGAGTGAAAAAGTTGGCTTAAAGCTTAACATTCAGAAAACTATGATCATGGCATCTGGTCCCATCACCTCATGGGAAATAGATGGGGAGACAGTAGAAACAGTGGCTGACTTTATTTTTTTGGGCTCCAAAATCACTGCAGATGGTGACTGCAGCCATGAAATTAAAAGACACTTACTCCTTGGAAGGAAAGTTATGACCAACCTAGAGAGCATATTAAAAAGCAGAGACATTAATTGCCAACAAAGGTCCGTCTGGTCAAGGCTATGGTTTTCAGTGGTCATGTATGGATGTGAGAGATGGACTGTGAAGAAAGCTGAGTGTCAAAAAATTGATGCTTTTGAACTGTGGTGTTGGAGAAGACTCGAGAGTCCCTTGGACTGCAAGGAGATCCCACCAGTCCATCCTAAAGGAGATCAGTCCTGGGTGTTCATTGGAAGGACTGATATCGAAGCTGAAACTCCAATACTTTGGCCACCTCATGCGAAGAGCTGACTCATTTGAAAAGACCCTGATGCTGGGAGGGATTGGGGGCAGGAGGAGAAGGGGACGACAGAGGATGAGATGGCTGGATGGCATCACTGACTCGATGGACACAAGTTTGAGTAAACTCCGGGAGTTGGTGATGGACAGGGAAGTCTGGCGTGCTGCGATTCATGGGGTCGCAAAGAGTCGGACATGACTGAGCAACTGAACTGAACTGAACTGATTTTGGTAAGGAGATTAGCCCACTGTTTGGATTACAGCAATCTGTTGATAAATAACATCACATGATAGACCAAAGGAGACTGGTTGGCAATAATGCCTGGAGTGCCATACTGAGATGATTATTAAGGCAGTGGCCAGGCTAAATGTGAAAGAGGGCAGTGATTGTTCATTTAATATATGCTGGGCACTATCATGTTCTGGAAAGAATGTAAAATTATGCCATAATTAACTAGTTATCTGACATGAGTTGGGATATACACTCACAAAATGTTGCTTTAGGGAATGAATTTTTGTTTGTTTTAAACAAAATTTGTACATGGTTCTGATAGTTTAAATGTCTTTCTAGATTTTTGACTATATTCCAATCTAGAATGTACCAAACCTAATCTTTTACTTCCATTTTTTTCTACCCATGTCATCACAATTGTTTACACAGTTATTTTAGCTATTCTCTGATTATTTCTTCAATAGAGTTAATTTATATATAACTGGCAAACAGAGGCATCTCATCAGTATAATGCAAAGCTGTGAAAGATCTTATTCCCAGTATGTGAATGATGTGAAGTAACCAGGAGCAGGAGAAAACCCCTAAGAAGTAACTTCTTTTATTGCAAGAAGTGCTTACTTTTACTGGTTTAAATAACTGCTAAACTTTCCTCTGTATTAAGCCATCTTAGGAGGCTGCAAGTATAGATAGAGATGTGAACACCTTTCCCCACTATCAAAATAAAACAGAACACCTTAACTGATTAAGGGTACCTGGAAACAGTGTCAGACTTTATTTTTTGGGGCTCCAAAATCACTGCAGATGGTGATTGTAGCCATGAAATTAAAAGACACTTACTCCTTGGAAGGAAAGTTATGACCAACCTAGACAGCATATTAAAAAGCAGAGACATTACTTTGCCAACAAAGGTCCATCTAGTCAAGGCTATGGTTTTTCCAGTGGTCATGTATGGATGTAAGAGTTGGACTATAAAGAAAGCTGAGCATCAAAAAATTGATACTTTTGAACTGCGGTGTTGGAGAAGACTCTTGAGTCCCTTAGACTGCAAGGAGATCCCACCAGTCCATCCTAAAGGAGATCAGTCCTGGGTGTTCATTGGAAGGACTGATGCTGAAGCTGAAACTCCAGTACTTTGGCCACCTCATAAGAAGAGTTGAATCACTGGAGAAGACCCTGATGCTGGGAAGGGTTGGGGGCAAGAGGAGAAGGGGATGATAGAAGATGAGATGGCTGGATGGCATCACCAACTCGATGGACACGAGTTTGAGTACATTCTGGGAGTTGGTGATGGACAGGGAGGCCTGGCGTGCTGCGATTCATGGGGTCGCAAAGTTGGACATGACTGAGCAACTGAACTGAACTGATCTCTGAATTATGTTTTTAGTTTTGATTAAACTGGTCTCCATTAGAAGAAGCATGTATCTTCAAGGAGGAAGTCTGAACTTCAGAGTATGTGGCTGCAAAGTATGGACTGAGTCTAGGTGTAACTGTCAGGAGATATTTGTCCTGGCATTTGGATCAACATTTTATTTGTTAGGGCTGTACTTACAAAGTTACATAGTTGTAAGCAATCTGTACCAAAACTACCTTTCTCATAAGCCCTGTTAGTTTAATGTTCAGTTTTGCAGAATATGAGATTTTCCAGGAACACACACATGGCATTATGGCAAGAATGACTATATTTTAGCCTTTGTTCATTTCGCTTTCTTAATATATCTCTTAATAATCAGTATCAATTTTTTGTTATCCAAACACAAATACCTACAAAAAGTATCTATTTAATTTACTTTAGTATCTTTAGATATAAACAAATATTCAAGTATTTTGGGTGCTGACAATATATATCTCTATAGAAGCTCCCAAATTAAGAGTTCCAAATGTTCATTCAAAAAAGTTAGCAACTTTCAACCTCGAGAGTGTCTTCTTCACAGAATGCAGTGATTAGAGTGTTAGTCGCTCAGTTGTGTCCAACTCTTTGTGACCCCATGGACTGTAGCCTGCCAGGGTCCCCTGTTCATGGGATTTTCCAGGCAAGAATACTGAGTGAGTTGCCATTTCCTTCTCCAGGGATCAAACCCAGGTCTCCTGCATCACAGGCAGACTCTACCGTCTGAGCTGCCAGGAAAACCTCTGGTTATCTGATTAGCTCCCCTAAAGCCTATTCCATTTGGACATTTGGAATGAAAAAAGAAAATAGCATTATTATAATGCTAGTGGTTAAAATGCACTAAAGGCTAAACTAAATAATACACTTTTTAATTGATCATATATGTTCTCAATTAAGAAAAGGAGAATTAACTGGAAAGTAACTAGGTAGAGATTCTTTGATGGCATTCTTAATAAAATTTTGATAATTTCCAGGTTTAAAATACAAAGATCTCACCGTAGAGTTGAGAAAACAGGGCAAAACTAATGAGAAACACTCAAGACTTCTTCATGCTTATTCTGATACTAGTTCAATAATCCCACAGAAAAAGCAGGTAACTATGATTTCAAGATCAGATTTGTACACCATACCTATTATCTTTAAAGTAACCATTTAAAGAATAGAAACTGTGCAAACAACCTCTATTTTAGAGGCCACATGGGAGAGAAGAGGATGATTTCAAAATATTTCATGGTTTTTAAGACCTGAAAAAAAGAGACACGGAAGGAAACTTACAGTTCTACTTGTAAGGGAAAAAGTACAATTTCCTGTTCCACAGATGAAGAATGGGGTTTCTTTCCAAAGCTGACAAGGGTTTTTGGCACTTTGTGACTAAAGGTGATATGAAATCTTTGTGCCTTTGGTTTTAACAAATCACAAAACTGAAATGCAAGTAAAAATCAGCTGTGCTTACTGGCCACCTTAAGTATATGAGATACATACGAAAAGCACAAAAGAACATGAAGAAAATTAATGTTCTCATGGACACTGAAGCTTTGTAAAAATGAATTATGCTTATTAACTGAATCCAAGAAACATATAAATAGTTATGAGAGCATATAAGACATGTTTCTGTTCAGTTGCTCAGTCTCTTTGAGACCCCATGAACTGTAGCCTGCCAGGCTCCTCTGTCCATGGGATTTCCCAGGCAAGAACACTGGAGTGCATTGCCATTTCCTTCTCCAGGGGATCTTCTCAACCCAGGGATAGAACCCACTTTTCCTGCATTGGCAGGCAGATTCTTTACCACTGAGCCATCTGGGAAGACCTTGCATACAAGACAATTTAGTCCCAAATGACATAGTGTGTATTTATAAACAATGCATCATAAGGCATAGGGTATTATTAAACAGAAACAAAGGCCCACTTTTGGGCCTTATGTAAGTCAAGTTTGATTGTTAACAAAGGGTTTCTTTGACTGAACAGAAGTGAGAAGAATCAGAGTAAAGAGCACATTCTAAATTAGAAGAATTTAGTGACTCAATTCTATAGATACTAGCTAAGGCATGGTATGCTACCGCTAAAAGAGTTGATATGATACAAATACTGTGTAAACATACCTTGCTGTATATAACCCGTGGGAAGACAAACTGGTGCAACAAAGAGATCAGCTAAAAATCAGGTACAGAAACTCTTCCACTTGTAAAATTTTACTTGATCAAGTTTCAGTATGAAACAAAAGCATGCTCACTCTGTTTCAAAGTATTTATAGTCAACAGTGGTCACTATCATTTGGCCATCTCATTTTTTCAGTGTATAGAGTGCTCCATAAATATTAACTCCATTATGGCTGTTGAATACAAAAGCAATTCCACATGTTGAAAATACAAATAAAAAGGGTTTGATTCCAACGGAAATAAATGAACTTAAATACCATCTCCAAAGTAAAAAAATTCACAAGCAAATGGTGACTGTAGAATGGTCGTGTGATAAACCTATGAATGATCCTGAGGATAATAAGTGAATCATGAAAAACATGGAAAACATTATACCTATGCAAGCAATAAAAGGCACAAAGACATGGAAAATTAAAGCGTAAAGTTAGATGATTAGGCTGGAAACCAAATGCCAACTGGCCCACTATTAATTTAAAAGAAGGGCACCAGTGTGAAAAGTTACAGCTAAGTATGGTGAAAAGTGCTAAAGATGAGACTTTTGTCACTAATCAGCAGCTTATGGTTCATAAATTCAAGATCTGTGAATATACTCAAAGTGAGGAGTGTGTGGTCAGGTCTGTAGGTCCCCTGGCTAATGATAACGTTACTGCCCATCAGGTACTTCTTTTTCTCACATCTTTTCACATTTAATTATTACTATTATTAGCCCTATTTAACCAATGACCACAAAATGGAGGTACAGAGAACTTAAGTAATTTTCTTAAAGTCACAAAAAAGTAAATGTCACAGACTGGAGTCCAGGCAGTAGGCTTTAGAGCAGCATTCTTTTCTTTTTTAATATTTATTTATTTTGCTGTGCCAGGTATCAGTAGCAGCATGTGGGATTTTTGGTTGCCACGTCACACTACTGCCCACTAGGGAGCTCCCTATGACACCTGGAAATATTATCAGGGGATGGGGGGAAGAGGCCTAAATAGAATTTCAATAAAGATAAAAGTGGTCTCATTTGGTAAAAAATATGTCTTGGCCCTATATTTACCTGGAGAGAACAGGTACAGAATCTATGATAGCACAGATAAAGAGGGTACACTTAAAGTTTCTAAAGACCGATTCCTTCTGGCTACAAATCTATACAGGAACTGCAGGTTGGACAAAACTGCTTCCTAGTCTCTTTGGAATTAAACAGCTTTGTAAACAGGATTCTAGAAGTTCTTTTAATAATAGTATGTACATATATACATTAACTCCTGGTAAGCTGATTAGGATATGGGGCAGAATAGAAGCAATAAGGGTAGGCAGTGAATGCTGAGGGAGGTATTTCAAACGAAAGAGAAGTAGAGAAGAGGAAACCAGAGAGGGCTGGATGACTAACGGAAAGTGGTTGTGTTCTTACAGATTCTTCATATTGGACAAATAGGCAGAGTTTAGAAAGCAAGCATGTCGAGCTTGAAGATCATGGATTGCTGAGAACACAGGGCAAGTACCACGTTGAGTGTCAGAATCTGAAGATGAATGACATGTAAGTATAAGATGGCTCTTTGGCAGGATGCCCCAGGGAGGACACAGCTCAGCTTTGCAACTCAACAGGGAACACAGAAGCCCTGGTCAGGAAGAAACTCAGTTCGAAAGTTCACTTCTGCAACTTGACTGGGTTTGTTGCTCACACTGAGCATCTTGATTTTTTTGACCTTTGTCGTCCAGATCCTTTAATACCTGATCTCTGTCATAATGAAACCAAGGGTCAACATTCTGAAGATGGACTGAGCTGGAAGGAGACAGGTTGGATATAAGTAATACCCCTTAGAATTACTTCATATTTCATTCTAATTTTTTCAGGAGGTCAGCAAACTGACCTTTTCCCTTTAGGGAAATAATTACCAGCACTCTAACAGCAATGTTTACTAGTCTAATCTCTAAGCAGGTCAGGAAGCAACAGTTAGAACTGGACATGGAACAACAGACTGGTTCCAAATAGGAAAAGGAATACGTCAAGGCTGTATATTGTCACCCTGCTTATTTAACTTATATGCAGAGTATATCATGAGAAATGCCAAGCTGGATAAAGCACAAGCTGGAATCAAGATTGCAAGGAGAAATATCAATAACCTCAGATATGCAGATGACACCACCCTTATGGCAGAAAGTGAAGAACAACTAAAGAGCCTCTTGATGAAAGTGAAAGAAGAGAGTGAAAAAGTTGGCTTAAAGCTCAACATTCAGAAAACTAAGATCATCGCTTCTCGGCCTTTTGGCTAAGATCAAGTGTAGTATCTGTTCTTATCAGTTTAATATTTGATACGTCCTCTGTCCGAGGACAATATATTAAATGGATTTTTGGAGCTGGGAGTTGGAATAGGAGCTTGCTCCGTCCACTCCACGCATCGACCTGGTATTGCAGTACTTCCAGGAACGGTGCACCAAAAAAAAAAAAAAAAAGAAGAAAACTAAGATCATGGCATCCAGTCCCATCACTTCATGGGAAATAGATGGGGAAACAGTGGAAACAGTAGCTGACTTTATTTTTCTGGGCTCCAAAATCACTGCAGATGGTGACTGCAGCCATGAAATTAAAAGACACTTACTCCTTGGAAGGAAAGTTATGACCAACCTAGACAGCATATTAAAAAGCAGAGACATTACTTTGCCAACAAAGGTCCGTCTAGTTAAGGCTATGGTTTTTCCAGTAGTCATGTGTGAATGTGAGAGTTGGACTATAAAGCAAGCTGAGCGCAGAACTGATACCTTTGAACTGTGGTGTTGGAGAAGACTCTTGAGAGTCCCTTAGACTGCAAGGAGATCCCACCAGTCCATTCTAAAGGAGATCAGTCCTGGGTGTTCATTGGAAGGACTGATATCGAAGCTGAAACTCCAATACTTTGGCCACCTCATGCGAAGAGCTGACTCATTTGAAAAGACCCTGATGCTGGGAAAGGTTGAGGGCAGGAGGAGAAGGGGATGACAGAGGATGAGATGGTTGGATGGCATCACCGACTCAATGGACATGGGTTTGGGTGGACTCTGGGAGTTGGTGATGGACAGGGAGGCCTGGCGTGCTGTGGTTCATGGTTTCGCAGAGTCAGACACAACTGAGAGACTGAACTGAACTGAACTAGTTTAACATGGGGAAGCTTTCAATTATCATTTAAAATATAGGAATCAGTATAAGCAGAAAACTTTATATTAATGTATCACTCACTCTTAGGATACTCTCTCATTACTCTTAGACTTGGGAATCACACATATCTTTGAAAGCAGGAAATCCTATACCCAGGATATCCTATATTCAGAATGAATAATAACTGGATATTCATTCTTCTGCATTAGAGCAGATACTTAAGAATGGATACAGCAATAAACTTATTCCTATTATTCTTAATGATTTTTTTCAAGGACAAAAATATTCACTTGGTCATTAGCTCTATTCAAGGCAATAACTTCTTGGCTTCTTAAAGGTCACTACTGTCCAGAGCTTCCCAGGTGACTCAGTGATAAAGAATCTGCCTGCAATACGGGAGACCCAGGTTTGATCCCTGGGTCGGGAAGATCCCCTGAAGGGAATGGCAACCCACTCCAGCCTTCTTGCCTGGGAAATCTCATGGACAGAGTAGCCCGGCAGGCTATAGTCCATGAGATCGTAAAAGACTTAGTGACTAAACAATACTGACAACAATGTCCAGAACAAACAAATAATAATCAGGGGCTACATGGCAGTAAAATACATTTTAAAGAGTCAAAATAGGTACAAAATGTGGAAAAATACAGAAGGAAAATTTAAAAAAAAATACAGTCTTCTTAGTTCTAACAGGGTTACAGCACAATATGAATCTAAGACCAGCAGTGTACTCTTAACGGAACTACCTAACTAGTTTTATCCTAAAATTTCTAAGGGCAAGAATAATTTTGAATTTTGCTGGCAAAGCACAAGATGAAATGAATACAGAAGATTTAACCTTTTATACCTTTTTAAAAAGGCCGTAAAAGGGCAATTTTTTCCTGGAAGGGTATAAAAACGATTGATACGTTACTCATATTTTCTAAATTTAAGCACTCTAGATGAATAAAATGCTAAGTAAGCTACTACTTCTATTTCCAGAATGGGAAAACTATTAATTTTTGAAGTTTACTGTGATTCTTGCTGGACACATAGAAGAAATGCAGGAACCAGAGCAAAGATAAGCTGGCCTTGAAGTTCACAATTTTCTAAGTCATTTCTATCAGCCTTAATAAGAGTTTTTAGTGTAACACATCTTCTGAGAGTATTCCAGTCTTGGTGTCCTCTGTCAAGGGTGATATCCAGAAATAAACCTAATATTCAGATTATGTTTAAGGGAGGAGTAAAGAGTTTGATGGACCATGTCCTGGATATTATATTTCTATCACTGCATCTTAAGATTAAATCACCCCCTAACTTGTATCAATCCGTTTGTTGTTGTTTAGTTGCTAAGTCATATCTGACTCTTTTGCAACCCCACGAACTGTAGCCAGCCAGGCTGCTCTATCCATGGGATTTCCCAGGCAAGAACACTGGAGTGGGTTGCCATTGTTTTCTCTTCCCGACCCAGGGATCAAAGCTGTGTCTCTTTTATTGGCAGTGGATTCTTTACCACTGTGCCATCAGGGAAGTCCCATATGGGTCTGTTAATTAACGTTGTTCATCTGCTAAGTGACTGGCTTTTGCACAACAGATGCACAGTATCTTCAAATCCATGCCTTAGCAAAAGTACAAATAATTAACATGATCTCAGGTCTCCAAAATCACTAAGGATGGTGACTGCACCCGTAAAATTAAAAGATGCTTGCTCCTTGGAAGGAAAGCTATGACAAACCTAGAGAGCTTATTAAAAAGTAGAGACATCACTTTGCTGACAAAGGTTTGTATAGTCAAAGCTATGGCTTTTCCAGTATTCATGTAAGGATATGAGAGTTGGACAATAAGGAAGGCTGAGAGCCAAAGAATTGACGCTTTCAAATTGTGGTGCTAAAGGAGACTTTTGAGAGTTCCTTGGACTGCAGGAGATCAAATCAGTCAATCTTATAGGAAATCAACCCTGAATATTCATTGGAAGGACTGATGCTGAAGCTCCAATACTTTGGCCACCAGATACAAAGAGCTGACTCACTGGAAAAGACCCTGATACTGGGGAAGATTGGAGGCAAAAGAAGGGGGCAAATGATGTGATGGTTAGACAGCAACACTAACTCAATGGACATGAATCTGAGCAAACTCTGGGAGAGAGTGGTGGACAGGGAAGCCTGGAGTGCAGCAGTCCAAGAGGTCACAAAGAATCAGAAATGACTTAATAAACAACACCACACTGAATAATTACTGTAAAAGTTAAAAAAAAATTATTCTCAAGGTTAACAGAGTAGAAAAGAAAATGTCAAATGTTTGAATGCAACCTGTTTTTTATCTTCAGCAGAGCTGGCCTGCTCACTTGAGCAGACAATCACTTCTGCCATCTACAACAGTGCACACTTCTGTCACATTACACCCTGTTCTATGGTATGGCTAGACACACATTTAATGTTCTATTGATAGAACACATTTAATGTTCTGCTGTTGACTTTATTAAGAACATACAATTATAAGATACAATAATCTTGCTATAAACACAATTGTTCAGTAAACATTTTATAACACATGCAATGTTATGATTAGATAAATGCTTCACATAAAATATATTATTGTATAATGTTATAGTAGATTTAATTATGTAGTATATAATATTACATATAAAAGTATAATATACAACCAATATTTCTTTGCTAAAATTAACAGGGAATGCTCTACTTCAAAAGCTCAAGTGTTTCAAAAATAAACTCTCTGAAGGCAGGCAATGTTTGTATAGTCATTGTTTATAAACTAAACTAATGTGGTGGTTTTTTTGTTTTTGAAATGTACTCCGTCTTGTATTCTCCACTCACTTTCTTCATTTGAAGCACAGTTCCTTGTGTTCACACTAAGTTTTATTTTTATATTTTGAAAAACTAAAAACTAACGTGGTGTTGTTTCCAGAACTAATTTGTTTTTTTTTTAAAAATGTACTGTCTTGTATTCTCCACTCACTTTCTTCATTTGAAGGACAGTTCCTTGGGTTCACACAAAGTTCTGTTTTTATATTTTGAAATCCTAAAAACTATAAAATTCATACACTTTTCTTCCCCCCTGCCATTTGCAACATGAATAAAAGATACTGTATTGGTTAAAAGAACTGGTGATATTCGTTTTCATAAGTTTAGCAAGAGGTCCAGGTATTTAACTGAATAACTAAAAATAACATTAAAATAACAGGAAAGGTACAAAGAACCACTTGTACCTGCTGCTTTACTCATGAACTTTTCTATATTTAAAAAATAACTGTGAACTGCTATCAAATAATGATAGTTTAAGCTTCATTTCCTTTCAGATGCTTTTTTGGTAAGATCGGAAAATTCTAGGACAATAAAATGATCAAGATGACAATAGATCAAGATGTTCTTCCAGGGAAACTTCAATATACCATATTATAGTACTCAAGCCTAAAACTGGATAAAACTAAAGCTATTTTACTACAGTGCTTCATGCTATTGTAAAATGTTGCTCAATAATTTGTAAGCAAATTATTGCAACTTAGAAATAATATCTCCTAGGGACTTTCCTGGCAGTCCAATGATGAAGATTTCACCTTCCAAGACAAGGGGGCATGAGTTCAATCCCTGGTCAGAGAGCTAAGATCCCAAATGCCTCACAACCAAAAAATCAAAACATAAAACATAAGCAATATGTAACAAATATAATACAGACTTTAAAAATGGTCCACATTTTAATTTAAAAAAAAAGAAAAAAGAAAATATCTCCTACTTTAAAGGCCCACAACTAAATTATTAGTTTTAAAAGACTTATAGGATCAGTAGCATGCTAGACCATTGAGGACAAAACTAGGAACTATAAAATGAAAAAACACAA
Organism: Cervus canadensis; assembly: GCF_019320065.1. Classification (NCBI taxonomy): domain Eukaryota; kingdom Metazoa; phylum Chordata; class Mammalia; order Artiodactyla; family Cervidae; genus Cervus; species Cervus canadensis. The sequence continues at coordinate 56,825,165 of NC_057397.1, read as the reverse complement.
AAACAAGAAAGGGTGATGATTTTAATAAAATAAAAATTTTGACAGAATATAGGAAGAATAACAGGTAACAACTATCATTTTCTATACTCTGGTAATTCAATTAATATGAACACGTATTAGGATAGAAACTTCCTAAGCAGAAAACTCTCTTTCTCTGCTCTCTGAAATGTCAGCCTTGCCTGACAAAGATTTGAAGTCAAATACAAAGAAGATTCAAGACTGGGCTAACCTGAGAGCTTTTAGCTACAGATATTATAACGTAGGAACATTCAGCAGGTGTATCATTGGTGAACTGGGAATAACTTGTTAAATTTCATAAATAAAAACTTTCTAGCTCAGAAAGCACTTGTTCCAACATCTGTACCTATTAACAACCAGAAAGTCTTAAATTTCAGGGTAGTTTCTGCTTAACCATTAAAGAAAGCCAATCTCATTCTTTTATTCTTTGCAATGTCACAACTCTGAGCAGTGAATCTGAAAAGAAGTGAACAGTTACATTTCTGAACAGTCTGGGGAAAATAAAAGATTGGGACTTTAACAGAAACAAGGTAAGAAACAAGTTAAACAGGAAAAACATGATCATATGCAGTCTAAGTGCTCTCGTTTCTGGGGGTAACTCGGTAAATTAGTACAATCCTTTCTGAAAGCAATCTGTCAAAGGTTTTCAGAGTCAATAATTTCTTTATGACCTTTGATACAGTAATTCCAATTCTAGAAATCTACGCCGAAGAAATAAATCTCAGAAATATAAAAAAGGGCTAAATATATATTAAATTGTTCCTTGCAACATGATCCAGACTAGGGAGAACCCACTGGGAAAAAAACCAATGATATGTTTAAGAACATTACAATACAGCCACAGGATGGAAACTTTACTATACAGGTATTAAAATAACAACTATGAAAAAAATGTATTCTATACAATGTTAAATAGAAAAGGCAGGAGACACAATTAGTTATAATCCAGATGCATATACAATTATTTTTAAAGGTATACATAGAGTACAAATGAAATAAATTATAATATTATTAGTTACTAAGAATGCAAGGTTAGTGGGTGATTTTTGTAATCTTTTTGCTCTTTTTCCAATTTTTATAAATATTTAATGTAATTTATATAATGTGTAAACAGAGTTTGTGAAAACAAAAAAAATGACTTGGAAGTAATTAAGAGCAATGAGGACATAATCAAATTACATCTAGAAATATTCTTTTTTAAAAAATCGAAGTACAGTTTATTTATGTTAAGTTTCAGGTGTCCAGCAAAGTGATTCAGTTATATATGTATATATGTGTGTGTGTGTGTATAGATATATACATATATATACATATTCTTTTTTAGATTCTTTTCCATTATAGGTTAGTGCATCTAGAATTACTCTGATTCAAATAAATATGGATTATATAATAAAATTCAAAGTAGATACATATTAAAAATCAAATATATTTGTTTAATGTGTATAAATCAATCTGATCTAAAAAAGTTTCATTCTACGTAGTAGATGAACAATAAATTAGCCATTTTACAAACTTAGACATTCAAAAGAGAACATGAGGCATTTAATTTAGGCATTTTTAAAAAAGAATATTAAAATAGCCTTCCTACTTTCTTATATACAATTACTTGCAATTTCTATGATATAATTTCATGATTTATGTATGAAATCATGTAAAAAATTTTCATGATTTTCACGCATGAAAATCATTAAAAGTTCTAAAGAAAGTAAGCATACAAAAAATAACACTTTATCCAATCCTTCTTTTCCATTATACAACCACTAGCTGTATACTTTTTGCTAACTCCCATTTTCTCATGACAATTCCTATAGCATAAGAACCAGCAAAAGGATAAAAACATATCTCTTAGCAAAGATTTGAGAAAGAGGAAGATGAAAATGACCAGAATGCTAGAAATAGAAATAAATTATCTGGGGCCTAAGAACCCAAGCTATATTATTAATCGTAAATTACTAATTCCCATAAAAATTCATATGAATAAAGAAAACTAAGTATTTAGTACTACTTACAACTAAGAAAAATATTAAATCATTTACTACACACCAGACATTGTAACTAGGCCTTTTATAAATTCATGATCAACCTTAATGTGGTCATTATTTACCACAGGATTTACTACATTAAGAACACACTACAGGTGCACCTTTTGCATGTCTATTTTCTCAATTCTACGGTAAATTCTTTGAGACAGGAATATTTTTAAAATTAATTTTTATTAGAGTAGTTTTACAATGTTGTGTTAGTTGGTGCTGTATAACAAAGTCAATCAGCTATATATATAGCTGACATATATATATATATATATCTCCCCTCTTTTTTGGATTTCCTTCCTATTTAGGACACCACAGAGCACTGCGTAGAATTCCATGTGCTATATAGTAGGTTCTCATTAGTTATCTAATTTATAAATATTAATGTATATGTCAATCCCATTTTCCTAATTTACCCTACCCCTCCTTTCCTGTCCATATGTCCATATGTATCCATATATCCATTCTCTACTTCTGCATCTCAAATAAATTCAGGTGTATCATTTTTTTATATTCCACATATAAATAGTATTATATGATAAGTTGTTCCTGTTCTGATTTACTTCACTCTATATGACATCTAGGTCTCTCCACATCTTTGCAAATTGCATAATTTCATTCCTTTTTATGGCTGAGTAATATTCAGCAGTAATACATGTACCACATCTTTATACATTCTTCTGTGGATAGACATTTAGGCTGTTTCCATGTCCTGGCTATTGTAAACAGTGCTGCAGTGAACACTGAGGTGCGTGTATCTTTTGGAATTATGGTTTCCCCAGGTATATGCCTAACAGTGGGATAGCTGGGTCACCCGGTGGTTCTACTGTTTAGTTTAAGGAACCTCCATACTGCTCTCCATAGTGGCTGTGTCAATTTACATTCCCACCAACAGTGTAAGAGGGCTCCCTTTCCTCTATACCATCTTCAGTATTTACTGTTTGTGAATTTTTTGATGGTGGTCATTCTAAATGGTGTGAGGTGATACCTCACTGTAGTCTTGACTTACATTTCTCTAATAATTGGTGATGCTGAACATCTTTTCATGTGTTTGTTGGCCATCTGTAGGTCCTCTCTGAAGAAGTATCTATTTAGGTCTTCTCATTTTTGATTGGTTGTTTTTTTGATATCGAGCTACATGAGCTGTTAGATTAATCTTTTGTTAGTTGCTTCATCTGCAAATATTTTCTCCCACTCTGAGGGTTGTCTTTTCATTTTGTTTACGGTTTCTCTTGCTGTGCAAAAGCGTCCAAGTTTCACTAAATCCAAATTGTTTCTCTTTGTTGTTATTACTCTAGAAGATGGGTCAAAAAAGATCTTGCTGTGATTTATCTCATAGAGTGTTCTATGTTTTCTTCTAAGAATTTTATAGTATCTAGCCTTACATATAGATCTTTAATCCATTTTGAACTTATTTTTGTGTACAATGTTAAGAGAATGTTCTAATTTCATTCTTTTACATGTACCTATCCAGTTTCCCAGCACCACTTATTGAAGAGACTGTCTTTTCTCCATTGCATATTCTTGCCTCCTTTGACACAGATTAGGTGACCGTAGATGTGTGGGTTATTTCTGAGCCTTCTATTTTGTTCCACTGATCTATATTCCTGTTTTTGTGCTAGTACCATGCTGCCCTGATAACTGTAGCTTTGTAGTATAGTATAACGTCAGGGAGCCTGATTGCTCCTGCTCTGTTTTACTTTCTTAAGACTGCTTCGGCCCGGCTTTCCTGATGGTCCAGTGGTTAAGAATCCACCTTGCAATGAAAGGAATACCACCATTTTGGTCCCTGATCCAGGAAGATTCCCATATGTTGCTGTGCAACTAAGCCCATCTGCCACAACTACTGAGCCTGTGTACTCCAACTACTGAAGCTCGTGTGCCTAGGGCCTGTGCTCCGCAACAAGCACTGCCACAAGTCATCCCCGCTGGCAGCAACAAGGACCCACCACAGCCAAAATATAAAATAAATCTTAAAAAAAAAAAGGACTGCTTTGGCTATTTGAGGTCTTTCGTGTTTCTATACAAATTTTAAAATTTTTTGTCCTAATTCTGTGAAAAATGTCCTTGATGATTTGACAGGGGTTACACTGAATCTGTAGATTGCTTTGGGTAGTACAGTCAATTTCACAATCCAATTCTTCCAATCCAAGAACATGGTATATCTCTCCATCTGCTTGTGTCATCTTTGATTTCTTTCATGAGTAACTTAGTCTTTTGAAAGTGAAAGTCACTGAGTTGTGTCCAACTTTTTGAATATAGCTCTTTTGCCTCCTTAAGGTAGGTTTACTCCTAGGTATTTTATTCCTTTTTTGTTGCATGGTAAATGGTATAGTTTCCTTAATTTCTCTTTCTGATCTTTCATTGTTAGTGTATAAGAATGTAAGAGATTCTGAGTATTAATTTTGTATCCTGCAACTTTACCAAATTCATTGATGAGCTCTAGTAGTCTTCTATTGGTGTCTGTAGGACTTTTTATGTACAGTATCAGGTCATCTGAAAAAAGTGAGTTTTACTTCTTCTTTTCCAACCTGGATTCCTTTTATTTTTCTTCTCTGATTGCTGTTGCTACAACTTCCACAACTATGTTGAATAAAAGTAGTGAGACTGGATAAGCTTTTTCTGCATCTATTGAGAAGAATATATGTTTTTTACTCAACTTGTTAATATGGTGTATCACATCGATTTGTTTGCATACACTGAATAATCCTTGCACTCCTGGGATAAATCCCACTTGATCATTGTTATGATCCTTTTAAAATGTTGTTAGGTTTGGTTTGCTAGTATTTTGCTGAGGATTTTTGCATCTATGTTTATCAGTGACATTGCCCTGTAATTTTCTTTTTTCTGTGATATCTTTGTCTGGTTTTGGTATCAGGGTGATGGTGGCCTCGTACAATGAAGTTGGGAGTATTTATCCCTCTGCAATTTTTTGGAATTGTTTGAGAAGGATAGGTGTTAGCTCGTCTCTAAATGTTTGACAGAATTCACCTTAAAGCCATCTGGTTCTGAACTTTTGTTTCCTGGAAGATTTTTAATCACAGTTTCAATTCCATTACTTGTGACTGCCTGTGCCTGTGTGTGTGCTCTGTTGTGTAGAGTCTTTGTGACCCCATGGACTGTAGCCCACAGGTTCTTCTGTCCATGGGATTTTTCAGGCAAGAATACTGGAGCAGCTTGCCATTTCCTCTTCCAGGGGATCTTCCTGACCCAGGGATCGAATACAGGTCTCTTATGTCTCTTGAATGGGCAGGGGGATTCTTTACCACTAACATCACCTGGGAAGCCCCTACTTGTGATTCGTCTGTTCAGATCTTCCCATCCCTTCATGTTGTCTCCGCACAGCCAACAGCAGTCCTCTCCCTGGATCTGCTTTCCTAACCCCATGTTTTAGCATTCAGCCCCCACCAGCAGCTTCTGCTCCTACGCTGGGGTGCCCAGGGTAGATTCTGGAGGAGGCTTTGGCATAGACGGGCCACATGGGCCTTATGTATGATCAAAGGAGGCTTTGGTGGTGGTGGCACTCAGGACCCTGCAAGGGTGGGCAGCGGAGGCCTTGGCTTGAGCAGCAGATGAGCTTGCTTAGTCGGGAAGGAATATTTTTACTTACTGCTCACTCCCATCCTTCTCAGCACAAGGTACATATCAGGTGTTTAATACAAGCTGAATGAATTTAATTCATTACAGTTAGGGTGACTGTACATTCCAAATTGTCTAGGATAGTTCTGGTTTGCCTGTGGTATCAGCATATTGAAAACAGTGTACCTTTTTGCTTTCAAAGTGTCCTGATCTGGGTAATAAATTAAGTGAAAATACTACTGCACCTAAGTTAAAGTTCTTCAAAAATGTCATTAAAATTTCCAGAACATAAAGAATGAATGAGCTAAGGTGCAAAGCACTGTCAAATGAAGCAGCAGAGCTGAAAAGAGCAGGTGAAGAGCAGAAGCAGGCAGCTCCACAGAACACGGAGCCACCTCGTCACTTTTGCTGCTTGCTGGGCCCAAGAAAGAGCAAGTCCTACATTTAGAGATTCTTCCAAAAGCTAATTTCCCATTTATAAGAGCACTGAAAGGGCTCTCATTTCAACTAGGGATACAAGGAATTCAGAAGGCTTATACTATACCAAGCATTATACCTTCTATAGCTCCATACTGACTAAAGAAAAACTGCAATGAATCTATATCCAAAACCACACTTTGAGAGAGCATTCATTTATGTTTTTAATGATATGGTTGGAATAGACTTCATCTTAATCTTCTCTTTCCACAAAAGAAAGATTTTATAAGACAAACCTTCAGGAAAAACAATAAGTCATTAATAAGGTTTCACTGGGCTCTGAAATTAATTTATTGATATATAAATACATTTAATTAAAACACTCATTTTGTTACAGACTGAACTGTGTTACCCCTAAGACTCCTATGCTGAAGTCCAAACTGCCAGTACCTCAGAATGTGGCTGGATTTCGAGACAAGACCTTTAAAGAGGCAACTAAATTAAAATGAAGTCACATGGGTGGGTCCTATCTAATGTGATGGGTGTCCTAATAAGGAGAGATCAGGACACAGATACACAGACTGAAGACCATGAGAAGATACAGATAGAAGACAGCCATCTACAAACCAAAGAAAAGGGCCTCAGAAGAAACCAACTCTGCTAACACCTTGATTTTGGATTTTTAGCCTTCAGAACTATGAGAAAATAAACCTATGTTATAAATCCACATAACTCAGTCAACCAATATTTTCAAATATCTAATTCGTATTACAAAATCATGCATGGTGAAAAAAAACCCCTTTAAAGGACAAGAACGGTCACTGGATTTTGGTAAAACAGGCAACAAAAGTTCACTGATGCAGTTTCAGATCCCACTTGCAACTACCCTTTAAGAAACGACCACCTGTTGAGTTCTGGCATCACATCAAAGAAGAATCTTTACAATTATCTGAAAAAAGTTATGGAAATATTCCTCTCTTTTCAAATCATACATTGGTGTACTGCTGGATTGTCCTTATATTGTCGAACAAAGCAATATGTTACAAAAGGCTGAGCGCACAGATGTCAGAATCCAGGTACTCCTTTGTAAGTCAATCTTTAAAAAGTTTGCAAAACTGTAAAGCAATACCATTCTTCTTACTGATGTTATTTTGGAAAATGCGTTTTTAATAAAACTATGTTACTGATGTAAAGATGCCATGGATTCACTACTTTCATATCCAAGTAAATGAAGAAGTTTTTAAACAATTTCTCAGTTTTAATTTCTAATACAGTAAATATCAGTAGCTATAGCCATATAAACATAAGCTCTTTGAAATTCTTGTTATGGGCTGAATTGCATCCTTTGCAAACTCATGTGCTTAAGTCCTAACCCTCAAATGTGACTGTATTTGGAAGCCAGGCTGTAACTCATAAAGATGGGACCCTAATCCTAGAGGGCTGGGATCCTTATAAAGAAGAGGAAGAGACACCAGAGTACCTCACTTTCTCCGAGAGCACATACAGGAAATGTCATGTGAGGACACAGTGAGAAGGCCCCATCAGCAAGTCAGGAAGAAAGGTCTCACCAGAAACCAACCCCACCCACCCCCTGACCTTGGACTTCTAGCCTCTAGACTGTGAGAAACTAAGTGACCTTGGACATCTAGCCTCTAGACTGTGAGAAACTAAGTAGCTATTATTTAAGCCACTCAGCCTATGGTGTTTTGTTATGGTAGCCACCTGAGTAGACTAATACAGTCCCTGATATTATTAAAAGCTTACAAGGGATCCTGAGACCAAAAAATTTGAAAATCACTGAATTAGATAATAATCACTTGGCTGTGTAAATTAAACGTTTGTAAACAATTTCTTACTTCATAGCGACAACTTGGAAAAGTCATCACAATTCTCAATAGATATCCAAAGCAGGAAAAGGGAGAAAATTAAGGTCAACCCTAAATAAACTTTTTTAACTTGATATACACAACTGTATGACACTTGAAAGCATATGAAAATGGGGAAACACACTGTAGAAGAATTAACATAGGCTGCAAAGGCACCTGCTTTTCACTTTCAGGAAACCAGACCTGTTAATCTGTTTGGCCTGGCACAGGCTAACTCCTAGACTACTTGTTAAGTCTATTAACTTTCTAAATATAAAATAAGATATAAAACAAAAGAGGAAACCTTCAGTTTTGCTTAATGAGAAAAAAATAACCACAAAATTGTAAGAAAACATGAAGAAATCAAGCGGTAAACTGACAAATACACCAAGTGCAATTTTTTTTAACTGCACAAAACTCATTAAGAATATAGGGAATAATAGTAAGAAACTCTATTTCAGTATATGTGAAAAATAAAGATTTTGCTCTCCAAGTAACTGTACTTGATAAGGTAAAAATGGTATCAAAGTTGTAGAAATCACCTAAGAATGAAAAAAAAAATCAATTGAATTATAGTTGATTTATAATGCTGTGTTAATTTTAGGTGACAGATTCTTTTCCATTAGTTTACTAGAAGATACTGAATATAGTTCCCGGACTTTATTATTTATTTTGTATATATAAGAATGAACATTTTAATAGATATGGGCCCTTAAGTAATTATTAATTTATAAAAGCTTAAATAGGTGGAAAAATGCATTTACCTTAGCAAGTTTCTGAATCTCATAGATGCAAATATGTTGGGGTGCTTTTTTAGTAACATATAAATTGTGCATTCAAGTACTACAGTTTTATGTATAGTAGCATTTCATCTAAAAAGTCAGGCAAAAATGCTAATTTCTAAGGCTCCAATGCTCTGAGCAGCATTCAAAATTACATTTTCATAAATTTCATTTCATATAACTTTCTATGGAAAGAAAACACAAATTCAGCTTGAGCTAACTTTTCTCTTGGTTCAATGTTTGTACAGAAAAATAATTATGCAGTCCGTCTGGAAAAGTATAATCAATCCACAGCCATGCAAGTATCAATTTTATCTTGTGAGAATTTCTCTAAGTTCCAGTTCTTTCCTTATTACATGCTGCAAAAAGCAGTAATAACTTTTATAGCCAAATATCACTTCATAAGATACCAGGTGGCTTTCAATATTTACCATATAAGTCATGCATGAAATTTAAACATTACAGAAAATGACTTACCAGTTGACACTCCTGAAATATGTACATTTTCAGAATGTTCTGCAAGAGCACCATGTCCTAAAATTAAACATAATGAATAAACTAATTTCCAAGATAAAAATTTTAAAAAAATTTTCAGATTCTCCCTCTAACAGAAAAACAGGTACTTAGAGCTACTTATAATATTCAGAAACTAAATTAAAGTCTCATAATAATCTTCAAAACAATATTACAAAGCCCCAAATCATAATCTCAGTAAGAACAACAAAACGTTTTGGAAATCACGACACGGTAGTGTAATATAAAGGCCAAATATATAGATGTGATTAATATCAGAAAGAATTTTCTGTCAAGTGAACAGTCAAAAGAGAACTTAGGACTATTACCAGAAAAGGGACAATCATATACTTTTTAAAACAGCATTTCTCTAAAAGCATGCTTAATAGTCCACAATGTGCTCACTGTTACAGTCACACATGTTGGTACTTAAAAAAAAAAGGTCTGGCTTTTGCACTGTCTTCTAAGTCTGTCAACATTTTATCAACAACTCTAATAGTCTTTAGGGGCTTCCCCTGTGGCTCAAATGGTAAAGAATCCGCCTGCAATGCAGGAGACCTGGGTTTGATCCCTGGGTTGGGAAGATCCCCTGGAGAAGGGAGAGGCTACCCACTCCAGTATTCTGACCTGAAGAATTCCATGGACTGTATAATCCATGGGGTCGCAAAGAGTCGGACAAGACTGAGAGACTTTCAATCAATCAATCGTCTTTAGAGTAGAGACATAATTATATCCTATTTTGGTAGCCCATGGTTTTCTATACCTCCTACCACAAAGCTGGGCACATGAAAGCATTCAAGTAACTGAAATTAGTTACCAAGTGTCAGCTAGAAAAATAGCATTTAAAAAAGACCCCTTTTAAAGTAGAAACTATGTACTCCTTTAAATGAGTAAACAGTGTCCCTCAGGTATTACCCTTAAAAATTTAATTTAGCTGTATTATGAATGACTTCCATCTACCTCTACTTTTCTTGTACAAGTTGCTCATGTTTACTTCTAAAGTTTTGTCTCTTGTCTATGCCTTAGGTCAATTTCCAGCTGACAAGGCATTCTCCCTAGTGCGGGGCAGGTTCAGAGGAAGCTAGGTGGGAGAAACTTCAATGGCAAAAGCAGAATTCACTCTGAAGGTTCAAAGAGTGAAGATAACAGCAAATACTATAATTAGTAGTTTATCTTTTAAACCACCACATTTCTACGGTTGCTTGATTACTGTTTCGCATCCCCCAAGGAGCTAAGCTCTAGGACAGCAGAATCTGTGTTCGCCTGCCTCACCACTGTATGCAGTTCCCAGAACAGAGCAGGTGCTCAAAGAGCTAATGAATGAAGGGAGGCTATGGGAGGGCCATGACAATGCAATGAAACCATGCCAGCTAAGCACCTGAGACACAGGACTGGAAAAGGTCAGTTTTCATTCCAAGCCTAAAGAAGGGCAATGCCAAAGAATGTTCACACTATTGTACCACTGCACTCATTTCACATTGCTAGTAAGGTTATATTAAAAATCCTTCAAGTTAGGCCTCGGCAGTACATGAACTGAGAACTTTCAGATGTACAAGCTGGGTTTCAAAGAGGCAGAAGAACCAGAGATCAAATTGCCAACATTTGTTGGATCATGGAGAAAGCAAGAGCGTTTCCAGAAAAACATCACTTCTGCTTCATTGACTACACTAAGGCCTTTGACTGTGTGGATCACAACAAACTGTGGAGAATTCTTAAAGAGTTGGGAGTAACAGACCACCTGACCTGCCTCCTGAGAAATCCTTAGGCAGGTCAAGAAGCAAGTTAGAACCAGATATGGAACAATGGACTGGTTCCAAACTGGGAAAGGAGTACATCGAGGCTGTATATTGTCACCCCATTTATTTAATTTATATGCAGAGTACATCATACTAATTGCTAGGCTAAATGAATCACAAGCTGGAATCAATACTGTCGGGAGAAATATCAACAATCTCAGATATGCAGATGACACCACTCTAATGGCAGAAAATGCAGAGGAACTAAATAGTCTCTTAATGAAGGTGAAAGAGTGAAAAAGCTGGCTTAAAATTCAACACTCAAAAAACTAAGACCATGGCATCCGATTCCATCATTTCATGGCAAATAGAAGGGGAAAAAGTAGAAGCAGTGGCAGATTTTTCTTGGCTTCCCTCACTGCAGATGGTGACTACAGTCATGAAATTAAAAGATGTTTGCTCCTCGGAAGAAAAGCTATGACAAAAAAATAAAAAAAAAAAAAAAAAAAAAAAAAAAAAAGCTATGACAAACCTAGACAGCATATTAAAAAGCAGATAAATCATTTTGCTAACAAAGGCCCAAATAGTCAAAGTTATGGTTTTTCTTGTAGTCATGTATGGTTGTGAGAATTGGACCATAAAGAAGGCTGAGTGCCAAAGAACTGATGCCTTCAAATTGTGGTGCTGGAGAAGACTCTTGAGTGTCCTGTGGACCACAAGGAGATCAAACCAGTCAATTCTAAAGGAAATCAACCCTGAATATTCACTGGAAAGACTGATGCTGAAGGCCCAATACTTAGGCCATTTGATGCAAAGAGTTGACTCATTGGAAAAGACCCTAATTTGAGAGTCCCGTGGACTGCAAGGAGATCAAACCAGTCAATTCTAAAGGAAATCAACCCTGAATATTCATTGGAAGGACTGATGCTGAAGGCCCAATACTTTGGCCATTTGATGCAAAGAGTTGACTCACTGGAAAAGACCCTAATGCTGGGAAAGATTGAAGGCAAAAAGAGAAGGGGGAGCAGATAATTAGATGGTTAGATGGCATCACCAACTCAACGGGTGTGAGCTTGAGCAAACTCCAGGAGATATTGAGGACAGAGGAGCCTGGTGTACTACACTCCATGGAGTTGCAAAGAGTGAGACATGACTTAGCAAATGAACAAGAACAGTGCCAGACAGATTGCACTGAACAGAAATTCATTTTTATAGGTATGTAAAATATATTTTAATTATTACTGAAGAATACTAGTGATAAAACAACCTTCTTAGTTCAACCACAACTACAGCCTTCAAAATGAAAAGAGGTGTTATACTTCCCTCCATTAAAAACGATCCAGTGGAAATGGTGGCATAGGTGTGTAAGTTGTATTTAGTACACAAATAAATTGGATCAGTTATTTATATGAGCACTGAACATTAGTACCACAGAAGCCACATTTTTCCCAGCAATATTAAATGATAGAGAAATGAAGCTACTAGAAAGCTCCTACATTATTTCTTTAATGTGTACAACTTATGAAAATTGGTAGCATAAACAAAACAGTAAATAAGAAACAGATTCAATAAACAACTAACAAGATTGGCTGAAGGTCAGTATAAACTGCCTCAACCTTTGCTATTTACAAGAAGGTCAGCAGCACAGGCATCACAGGGAGCTTATTGTTGGAAAGGCAGAGTCTCAGGCCCTGCCCCAGGTTACTGAGTCAGAATTTACATTTTAACAAGACCACTCCCCTGCTTCCAGTGATTTGAACGCACATTAACATTTGAGAGGCAGGGTTTAAACCTTCTACTTCTAAAGTAGCTACAACTCCAAATTAAAGCTGTGTAATCTGTGACCCTAAGATTCAAATACCCTTAAGGTAGCATATTAAATTATCCTCAGGAAAACTCCTGAGGATATTAGATACATTTTATACATTAAATTTTTAATTCTAATTCAGTAAACAGAATAAAGACAAGCAGAAGGAAAACAGTAACAATGTAGTATTCAAGACTGTGGGTTCTGGACTAGTTTGCCAGGATTCTAACACCAGCTCCAATATTTACTTGCTGTGCAATCTGGGGCAAGTTACCTAACCTCTTTGTGTCTTAATTTCATCTTTAAAACAGAGCAGATAATACCTATCTTATAGGGTTTAGGAGAATTCTGTTAGTAGAAAATAACAGAATTTAATCTATATTCCCATTAGCATGTAAATGAACAAAGTAAAAACAGTCTTACAATAAAAAAATAAACCGAATTAATTCTATATGTGGTGGTGGTTTAGTTGCTAAGTCATGTCCAACTCTTGCGACTCCATGGACAAGTAGCCTGCCAGGCTCCTCTGTCCATGGGATTCTCATGGACAGAGAATCCGGGAGTGGGTTGCCATTTCCCACTCTAGGGGATCTTCCCAAACCAGGAATCATACCTGGGTCTCCTGCATTGCAGGCAGATTCTTTACCAACTGAGCTACAAGGGAAGCCTAATTCTATATGTACTCACATGAAAAGATATGCCCATTAAGTTAAATATGCTTCAGAATAACATTAGAATATGATCTAATTTTAATTTTTAAATGGGTATATATAGTTAATGCATATGTTTATATAATCATAACATATATGAATGCATGTGTGTGTGTATACACACACACACAGACATATGTGTGTGTGTCTCTAAGGCTATACACAAACTGAAATTAAAGAGGAAGACCTACTTTGTGTACTTCAGCATTGACCGAATTTACTACAACAGGCACAGATTCCTTTTAAAAAAATTTATTCATATTATCAAAAAAATAGAGAATACATATAGTCCCTTTCCCATCATTCTTATAAATATTGTATGAAACATTATAATTTCAGAAGTATTATTGATTTTTAAAACCAACATAACAATACTTTAAGTCATAAAACATGATACTAACTTCCCACAAATTTACTCTAGTTTAAAAACAATCCTACTTAAAAGTTAAAAAAATGACAATTTCTGATATCATCAAATAACTATCCCTTTTTTGAGGATTACATTATACTAGATATTTCCTACTCTAAGTATCACATGAAATAAGTGGGCTGCTTAATTGAGGTATACTTGTCATTTTTACAAACATGCCACTTACAAAACACATGTTATAAGCTGAGAGCACTGCCTCAAATTGCTTTGTTAATACAAAGTTCATTATATTTCCCCTAATGCCCAGCCCCCAACACCCAAGAGAAGAAAACCCCATACATATGAGGTTGTACACACACCACCTCCTCATTGCAACTACAGTGGCGACCATGCAAGATATTCTCACATAAGTCACCCTTTAAAGTTGCTATATACTGGAATAATACACAGTCTGATAAAGCATTACTTCTATAACCATACACTGTGTGTGTGCACGTGCTCAGTCATGTCCAACTCTGTGAGACCCCATGGACTGTAGCCTGCAAGGCTCCTTTGTCCATAGAATTTTTCCAGGCAAGACTACTGGAGTGGGGTGCCATTTCCTCCTCCAGGGGCTCTTCCTGACTCACCGACTGAAACGGTGTCTCTTGCACCTCCTGCATTGGCAGGTGGATTCTTTATTACTGGGCCACCTAGCAACTAATTAGTTAGTGGACCAGCTCATTAGCTAGAACTCCTGGAAGACAAGAAAAAGTTTTATTATCACTTAAGTAAGGAAATAATTTTTAAGACTTAATTTTTTTTTCATTCCTATTAACCAAATTCCAAAGATAATTGGTCCCACTTATAATTCTTCTTACCAAGCTAAAATATGGTTCTGTAATTTCTGCAATACAAGAGAGAACCTTCTAAAAGAGATATGTACTGTTTTAGGAAAAGAGACCACAGGGTGGTGAATTTGAGCTCTGGAACCAGACTCTGTGGAATCAAACCTTAGCTTTACTATTTATTTTATTCATGAACCTTAATAACAATTTCTCCTAAGATTTACTCACCTGCATAAACAGAATATCCTCATTTAGAGAATATCTTAATTCACGGTCTCTCCATCCTTGTTGCTTTGTATCTTTCTTCCTGTCTATTCTTATTAAGAACTAAAGTTCTTAAAAAATAGCTAATAAATACTGCAAGATGTGATAGATACTTGCCAGACACGCCCTAAGTGCCTCACGAGGCTTCCCTCAGCTTATCCTGAAAAAAAGCAGTTCACTATAAGGCAAGAAAACCAGCTTATAGCAATTTAGCAATTTTTTTTCAAAAAGCAAGTAATTGGATGGATTAAAAATTCAAATTCACAGTCATTAAAAAGTTTGTGCTCCTTACTTAAAAAAAGAAATGCGGACATGAATATACTTGCTTGCAAAGGAAACAGTACTTAACTTCTTAACTTTCAGAATTAAAACCCACCTCCCACAGCTACTCCAATTTGTATGGGGGAAGATCACTGGTTAAAAAGTTAATGAGCAGCAGTTACAAGTCACTTATATGATCAGCATCCTACAATCCTATTTTCACTGTGCAGTGAGAAGTATCAAACATCAAAATATGAACATACATATATATACCCCCAAAGCAAACATCATTTCTATTTTACTTTACTTAAAGAAAAATTTCAAAATTATAAATAGGGCTTACCAAACTCTCCAAAGTATAAGCCTTCCCAACTACTCCAAAAGTCTCCTCTCTTGTGATTCACTTTTCCACTCCATCTCTTCTTTCCAGAAATATTAGATTTCACTTAGAAAAGAGTCAGTTGCGTCTTTTGCCTTTGGACTTTAACATATTATTTTTTTAGGAAGGTATCTCCTGATTCCCTCATTAGGTTAGGTCATTCTGTTAACAGGCTCCTATAGAACTGTCACTTTCTGAAAACTTATCACACTTGTATTATCTGTGTAATGTCTACTGTGTGACCTTAATCTAGGTGGGGGAAGGTGGGTGGGTGCTGGGACATAGCTGGGTTTGTTCTGTTTTGTAACCCAGTGACTAGCACAGAACCCAACACACAATAGGAGATACTTAGTCCAAATCTGATCAAATAAACGAATGAACAGTAGGTTGATGATATGTAAGTAAAAGGCATAGTCTTTGCCACCAAAGAGTTGACTATCTACTGAGAAAATAATTTAAAATATATGAAACAGAAGCAAACAATATAAAACCAAAATAAAATTAGCAAGCTTTTTACTCAGGTAGGAAGCTTTGGAGGCTTTTCTACTAAAAATGGGAATGGAAGATAAGAGTACCCACCATATTAGCCATGATATTAACTCAGTGCAATTACACAAAAAAAGACAATTATAGGCATAAGGACTGGAAAAGAAGAGGTAAAACGACATCCATCTGTATCTGATACGATTGTATATGTACTTGAAAAACCCAAGACAGTCAAGAGCAAAGTTATAAAAAATATGATAAATTAGTAAAGTAGCAAGATATAAAGTAAGCATACAAAAATAAAACACCTTTATAGAAACAAGCAACAGCCAGTCAGAAGGTAAGAGTAGATACAATTTTTAATAGCAACAAAGAAAGATTTTTAAAACCTCAAACAGAACTCCTGCTGCTGGTCCTGATGAAGCAATGGATAACAGACCAGCTTTCTCCAGGTAGAAAGCTAATGCAATAAAAGAACTCTTTAATTTGTTTCCCAGAGATCTTTATTTCTCAGAAATCACAGTTTTATACTGCCTGCTGTCTCATGTCTGAAAATGTTGGAAAAAAAATTTTAAAAGTTCAGACATGAGACAATAGGCAGTTTTAACCAACAAAAAGAGAAAGAAATCCAAAATGGACTTACTAATACCATTTTGTTAACTGTTTTCTAGTTTTTTCAATAATTCTTTTGTTCCTTTTCTCTTCTCTTACTTTCTTCTTTGTGATCTGATCATCTTCTGTGGTGGTCTGATAAGCTTTCTCTCTTTTGTGTATCTACCATAGGTTTTTGCTTTGTGGTTCTTATGAGACTTAAATATCTTATAACAGTCTACTTTAAGCTGTTAACTTTGAATGTACACCAAAGCTCTACATTTTTACTCCCCCCATTTTATATTTTTGATGTCACAATTTATATCTATTCACCCTGAGTATTCATAATAAATTATTTTAGTCACACTTTTAATACTTTTGCTTTTAAACCTTCATACTAGAGTTATATAAGTGATTTACTAACCACCAATACAACATTTGAATATTCTGAATTTAACTATGTATTTACCTTTACCAGTGAGATTTATACTTTTATTATCTTTTCTTGTTCCTAATTAATATCCTTTCATTTCAACTTGGAGAAGTTCCTTTTAACATTTCTTGTGAGGCGGTATAGTGGTGAAGTCCTTCAGCTTTTGTTTCTCTGGAAAACTCATTATCCTCCTTTAATTCTGAAGAACAACTTTGTCAGGTAAACTATTTGTGGTTGGCAGTTGCTTTTTTCTTTTTATTTTAGCACTCTGAATATGGCATGCTACTCACTTGTGGCCTGCAAAGGTTCTGCTAATAGTCTTATGAGGATTTGTTTGCATGTAACAAGTTTTGGTCTTGCTGCTTTTAAGAATCTCTCTTTCAAAAAAAAAAAAAAGAATCTCTCTTTCTCTTTTCACAATTTAATAATGCATATATCAGTCTGCTTGATGCTGTCCATAAGTCTCTTAAACTACCTTCACTCCTTTTCATTCAAATTCCTTTCTTGTGTGTGTAATTCACTAAAGGATGCAAAAAGTCAACCATAAGAATTTAAAAGAAGTAGTTGTTTCTGGTTAGGATGATTATTGTATTAGATGTTGTTCTAGTACCCAGATGAAACTTTTCTAAATTGTGCAAAGTGTATAAGAGAATTTGTTATGCCCTTGTAGAAGTGATAACACTTGCCTCTGACAGGCCTACTACCAATCTGTAAAAAAAAAATAAGGTTCTGGTAACACTGCTCTAACCAAATTCATATGGCTTATAGATTTCTTTTCCCAGGTATTCTTTTATTTCCTATGATCTTCCCTAGAGCCATATGAGTTAACTGCTGGTTTGTGGAACTCTCATCCTTCTTACCCCATTTTGGAAAATCAAAACTGCATTTCTGTTTTCCAATCATCAGATCTTTCTTTCCTTCTCTCATTCCCTGGAAGTATTTTACCACCTAAGTCAGAACTCATTAAGGCATTTAGAGTCTCTGGATGAACTCCTATAATCCTTGTACCTGTGTCCTTCAAGAAGACTCTCAGATACGATTACTCTTACCCCTTTCAGTGTGAAGAGTAGTATATTTGACAGAGGGGACATAAACATCACCAGTATTACACCATCTGTCAAAGTAACAGACTTATATTCTTCTCTGTTATTCTTTATTCTACAAAGAAATGTTTAAAAGGCTGCTTTGTTGTCCTTGGTATTTTTGCTGAACTCAATCTTGTGTTTTCTCTATATTACTAATAGCAATGCTTTTATTTTTGGTTATTAAATATCCTTTTTATCTTGGGAACATGTTCTTAATTAGTCAAGTCATTGAGGAATTACTTAATTCTGCCATTCATTCCTTTTTGGGAGTTTGTGATTTCAATAACTAGAAATTTTTGAGATTTGAATAATCTCCCCAGACTTTCTTTCCAGATTTTCATGTTGTGGAGGCACTTTTTTTTTTGGTCTAAACTACTTTAGAATATTTAGGTCTTAAGCTCTGATTCTGCCCAAGCTAATTAAAAAAAAAACAACATTTATTTATTTATGGCTGCCCTGGGTCTTCACTGCTGCATGCGGGCTTTCTCTAGCTGTGGTGAGTAGGGGGCTACTTTGTTCTGGTGTGTGGACTTCGCACTGCGGTAGCTTCTCTTATTGCAGAGCATGGGCTCTAGGATGTGTGGGCTCTAGGGCGCAGGCTCAGCAGTGGTGGTGCATGGGCTAGTTGCCCCATGGCATGCGAGATCTTCCTGGATCAGGGGTTAAATCCATGTTCCCTGCATTGGCAGGTGGATTCATAACCACTGGACCACCAGGGAAGTCTCCCAATCTCATTTTTTTTTTTTTAGTGATTTTAATACAGTTATTTCTACCTGGTCAAATAAGGTATAGAGAAAGTATACTGTTATGGACTGAAATGTGCCACTCAAAATTAATACGCTGAAGCCCAAATGCTCAAGGTGACTGTATTTGGAGACATGGCCTTCAAAGGGATAATTAAGGTTAAAGGAAGTCACAAGGGTGAGGACCTAATCTGATGAGACTGTTTCTTTAAGAAGAGACATCAGATATCTCTTTATTTGTGCAAAGAGAACAGACCATGTGAGGACACAGTGAGATGGACACTGCAAGTCAGGAAGAGGAACCTCATCAGAAACCAACCCAGACAGCACCTTGACCTTGGACTTCTAGCGTCCAGAACTGTAAGAAAATAAATTTACGTTGTTTAAGCTACCCAGTCTCTGGTATTTTAATGAGGCAGCCCAAGCAGACTAATAAACACACTTTTCCCAGGTCATGGCTAAACAAAGATGTTTGTGAATGCCTTAAAAGTGTATAAAAAATTCAGAACATTCTTTTGAAAACAGGCTCCATAGTGTCTAACAAATACATGAGACATTTTGTGCAAAAAAAGGTTAAGAAATCCCTTGGAGACAGAGCTTCTTTTCCAGCTTTATTTAATTACTGGTATTCTAAAACTATTACTTCTATAGCTTTTTAATTGTAGGCATTCATTATGGATTTAATAGACTTTTATGAACTGGCCTGAACCTACCTGCTACTTAAAATAATAATAATGATCATTTACAACATTATTTTTTATGGAAATAAACATTCTAATTTTCAAAGCACATTAAAAAACATTTGGGAATTCACTGTTTTTATGTTTAGGCTTCCTATATTATGTTAGTAAGATTTTATGCTGGAAATATCTTCAAACAAGGGCATGATGACAATGAACTATTAGTCAAAGAACAAATACTATACAAACACAAGTTACCTGTATTCAGAGGATGAATCATATCCCTGAAAGAACATGCAAGACAGTTATGAATCCCACTGCTGAGTACCTCAGTGACCACGTTCACGCAGATAGAAATAATCTTTATTGTAAAACAGCTTGAAGCATTGATGTAAGAACTCACAAAACAAACTAGAAAGGGGCTCAGTTAAAGAGTACATGGGTTCAAAGGTTCCTACCTGTGACTTCTGTGTTTCACAAGAGTAAATATGAAGGTTTGAATGGATTCAGAAATCCAGGAAAAATGAGAATTATACACCTATATTTCCAATGAGATTTACTGACATATACTTCACACATTTAATTCATCATTTAAAGTGTACCATCTGGTGGTTTTTATTATATTCAAAAAGTTGTGCAACTATCACTACTATCTCATACCTGAATGTTTCCATCAACCCCAAAGAAAAAGCGTACCTATTAAGTTATTCCTCTTTTTTGTTTTCTTCCAGCCCCTACATTAACTAATCTAGTTTTTGTCTCTATGGGGTTTTCCTATTCCAAACATTTCATATAAATGGAACCATACAATATGTGATCTTACATGTCTGGTTTCTTTCATCATGCACAACATTTTCATGGGTAATCCATGTTGTGCCACATCAGTTGTTCATTCTTTTTCATGGCGCAATAGTAGTCCATTATATGGATAAATCACATTGGGCTAATCCATTCATCAGCTGACAGACATCTGGGTTGTTTCCACTTTTTGTGAATACTGCTATGGATATCTATACAAGCTTCTGTGCAGACATGTTTTCAATTCTCTTGAGTATATCCATAGAGTGGAACTGCTGGGTCTTTTTGAAAACTCTATGTTTATCTTTCTGAGCAAATGCCGAACTTTTTTCCAAATGGCTGTGCAATTTTACATTCCCAACAGCCATGTGTAAGAGTCCCAATATCCCCATATCCTCAACAATACTTTTTTATTGTCTTTTTATTACAGTTATTCTGGTGGGTGTGAAGTGTTATTTCACTGTGGTTTCACTTACATTTCCCTAATGAGTCATGATGTTGAAGTTCTTTTCATGTGTTTATTGGGGATGTCAATATATCCTTTGGAGAAACATCTATTTAAACATCTATTCAAATCCTTTGCCCATTTCTTAATTAGCTGAGTTGTCTTTTTGTTTTTGTTGAGTTTTGAGAGTTTTTACATATTGTGCATATTAATCCCTTATCAGATATGTGATTCATGAATATTTTCTTTCATTCTGTAGTTTAATTTTCCACTTTCCTGATGTAAAGATGTTTTTTGATGTTGAAATATGTGTTTGAAGTATAGGTATTTTTTGGTTTCGAGACAATCCAATTAACCTATTTTTGTTGTTGTTGCTAGTGTTTTGGAGTCCTATCCAAGAATCCATTTTGTAATTCAAGATCACAAAGATTTACTCATATGTTTATTTCTAAGCGTGTCACAGTTTTAGCACTTATACTTGGTCTCTGGTACATTTTGAGTTAACTGTTGTGTACAGTGTTTAAAAAAGGGTCACATTCATTCTTTTGCATGTGGATAACCAGCTGTCTCACAACTGGATGAAAATATTATTTTTCCCCAGTGAATTATCCTGGCACTTGTGTTGAACATCAGTCGGCTATAAATATAACTATTTACTGCTGAACTTTCAATTCTATACCATTGATCTAAAATGATCTAAAATATATATCCTTATGCCAGTATCACACACTTTTCATTCCTGTAGCTTGATATTGTATTGATACTGTAGCTTCTGAAATTGGGAAGTATGAGTTCTTTTTTGAGATTATTTTGGCTATTCTGAATCACTTGAATTTCTAAATCAATTTTTTCAATAATTTAATTAATTTATTTGGCCATGACATACCGTTTGTAGAGTCTTAGTTCCCCAACCAGAGACTGAACCCAGCCCTCAGCAATGAAAGTGCAGAGTCCCAACCACTGAACCACCAGGTAATTTCCTTTAAATGAATTTTAAAATCAGCTTGTCAATTCTGCAAAGAGAGTTGAACTTTTAGGAGAGATTGTGTTGAATCTGTAGATCAACTTGGGGTGTATAAAGAATACTAATTCCTAACAATATTAATTCTTCAGATACATAAATATGATGCACATCTTTTCATTTACTTGTTGTTCAGTCACTCAATCGCTTCCAATTCTTCGTGACCCCATGGACTGCAGCACACCAGGCTTCCCAGTCCTTCACCATCCCCTGGAGCTTGCTCAAACTCAAGTCATTGAGTTGGGGATGCCATGCCACCATCTCATCCTCTGTTATCCCCTTCTTCTCCTGTCTTCAATCCTTCCCAGCAAGAGGGTCATTTCCAATGAGTTGGCTCTTCACATCAGGTGGCCGAAGTATTGGAGCTTCAGCTTCAGCATCAGTCCTTCCAGTGAATATTCAGGATTGATTTCCTTTAGGATGGACTGGTTGGATCTCCTTGCAGTCCAAGGGGTTCTCAAGAGTCTTCTTCAACACCACAGTTCAAAAGCATCAATTCTTGGGCGCTCAGCCTTCTATATGGTTCAACTCTCACATCCATACATGACCACTGGAAAACCATACCTTTGACTATACTGACCCTTGTCAGCAAAGTGATGTCTCTGCTTTTTAATATGCTGTCTAGATCTGTCATTTCATCCAAGGAGCAGGTGTCTTTTAATTTCATGGCTACAGTCACTCTCCACATGATTTTGGAGCCCAAGAAAATAAAGTCTGTCAGTGTTCCCATTGTTTCCCCATCTATTTGCCATGAAGTGATGTGACAAGATGCCATAATCTTCGTCTCTTGAATGTTGAATTGGAAGCCAGCTTTTTCACTCTCCTCTTTCACCATCCTCAAGAGGCTTTTTAGTTCCTCTTTGCTTTCTGCCATAAGGGTGGTGTCATCTGCATATCTGAGGTTACTGATATTTCTCCCAGTAATCTTGGTTTCAGCTTGTGCTTTATCCAGCCCGGCATTTTGCATGATGAACTCTGCATATAAGTTAAATAAGCAGGGTGACAATATACAGCCTTGACGTCCTGTTTTCCCCATTTTGAACTAGTCCATTTTTCCATGTCCACTTCTAACTGTTGCTTCGTGACCTGCATACAGATTTCTCAGGAGGCAGGTAAGGTGGTGTGGTATTCCTATCTCGTTTAAGAATTTTCCAGTCTGCCGTGATGCACATAGTCAAAGGCTTTACCATAGTCAGTGAAGCAGAAGTAGATGTTTTTCTGGAATTCTCTTGCTTTTTCTATGATCCAAAGGATGTTGGCAATTTGGTCTCTGGTTCCTCTGCCTTTTCTAAATCCAGCTTGAACATCTGGCTGTTCTTGGTTCATGTACTGTTGAAGCCTAGCTTAGAGAATTTTGAGCATTACTTTGCTAGCATGTGAAATGAGTCCAATTATGCAGTAGTTTGATATTCTTTGGCATTCCCCTTCCTTGGGACTGGAATGAAAAGTGACCTTTTCCATTTACTAGATTTTTTTTTCTTCATTTATTTTTTTTAGTTGGAGGCTAATTACTTTACAATATTGTAGTGGTTTTTGCCATACATTGACATGAATCAGCCATGGATTTACATGTATTCCCCAAAATTTTCCCCACAATACTTGGTAGTTTCTGAGTATTAGTTTTGCATTTTGTTATATTTATTCTGAAGCACTTTATTCTTGTTCATGCTATTGCTAATCAAATTTTCTTACTTGATTTTCAGTTGTTCATTGCTAGTGTTTAAGAATCATTTTTCTTATATTCTGCAATCTTGCTGAATTTATTAGCTCTCATGGGAATTTATGAATTCCTTAGGATTTTTACACACATGTATGTCATATCTATAAACAGAGATAGCTTTACTTCTTCCCTTCTAATTAAGATGCCTTTTTCCCTTGGCTATTTCTCCTGCCTAGAACCTCCAATACAATGATGAATAGAAGTAGTGAGAGCAGATGGACATCCTTGTCTTGCTTCTAGTCTTAGAGAGAAAGCTTCCAGTCTTTTACTGTTAATTATGATGAAAAACTGTGGGTTTTTCATAAACGCTGTTTTTTCAGGCTGAGGAAGTTCCTTTTCATTCCTAATTTTTAAAGTATTTTTATTATAAACTGGTATTGGTTACTGTCAATTGCTTGTGCTACTGAGATGACTCTGTGATTTTTGTACTTTATTCTATCAACACGGTATATCACATGGATCGTCCTATGGTGAACCTCACATTTCTGGGAAGAATTCATTTGGTCACAGTTTACAATCCTATTTATATACTGCTGGATTTGGTTCACCAGCACTTTGTTAAGAGGATTTTTGCATCTACATAAGTAAGGAAAGCTGGTCTGTAGTTTCCTTTTTTCTGGTATCAGGGTAGTGCTGGTCTCAAAGAATGACTTGGGGTGAGTTTTTAAAGAATATATATACATTCACATACACACTATGTGCTGCTACTTATGTATTTTACTCTCATTTAAGGAAACAACAAGTATATTGCTTTTGCTTCTAACTTTTCTTCTTGGTTTATTAAATTTTGTGTTTTATTACTTCATATTACTTGATTACATTATAATGCTTCTGCAAAGTGCCTAGGGGTTTGTTTTACTCAAATGATGTACCAGGCACAGTACCCATTCAGATAAATCCAGTACATGGTCACCTTAGTACAGGAGTAAAGTCCAACAAATAAAGGTGTTTTTTTCTTTCTTTCTTTCTCCCTGATTTTCCAACAGGAAAAATCTTTTGCAGTGTGGGGATGGCCTATGACTGGGGTTGAGAAGGGACAGTAGGAGAAGCAGGTGATAAAAATGTTGGATTTTTGATGTCAACTCTATTTTAATAGCTGATGAAGTTGAAGTATAGACAGAAGGGAAAGGCAGTTATATTTTTAAAAATCAACTTTGTTGAGCATAATTTACATGAAAAAGATTCACTAATTCCAAAGTATACAGTTTGATGAGTTCTAACAAGCATATATGGTATTGCAATCACTATCACAATCAAGACACACATCTCCATTGCCCCAATAGGCTCTCTGGTGAATCCCTTTTCCACACTCTACACCCAGACAATGTATGGTCACAGGCATTTATAAGGTCATCATTTGTAAGTATTAGGTATTGCGCTGAACCCAGTACACTATTTAATCTTCCTCCTAAAACTTTAAGGATACTGTTATCCCCATATTACGGATGAGGAAACTGACTCAGATCAGGTAAACTGCAAGTTTCTTTAAGCTAGTAGGTGGTAGAGACAGACTCAAAGCCAGGACTACCTAATTCCAATGTTAAAAATAGAGTTTTAATTAAAAGACACTAAATTTCTTGACTTCCCTTGAAAAAAATTTTTAACTGTCTACAAGTATTCATGCATACAAATCTACTGCACTTGTTTCCTTCAGTAGAAGTATGCATTTTTTTTTTAAGATACCCAACAGGCCCATTACTTTCTAATGCCATCTGGCACTGATCCTACACCTTTTAAATTAACTTGTGTTACTTTCCTTGTCTTTGTCAACACTTGAAATTGTGACCCCTGGTGCATTTTGTGAGTACAAGTTATATGCCTAGAAAAACACATGTTAAGATACAAAGAAAACCAACTAACAATGATTACTCTACTCCCTTAACTGCAGCCTCAAAGTAGAAAGAAGGGGGGACAGAGATGATTGGCTTTCATTCTTGATACATTTCTATAATGTTGACTTATTAAAGCATATATTACTTTTGTATTTTAACTCATGTGTATTGATACTATGAACTAAAACGTTACCTTCTGAAAAAAATTAATACAACATAATATTTTACAGCTATGGTTTCCAGTTTTTTCTTCATAAAAATAATTAACAATTACAGATGATATCTTTTTTCTTAATATTATTGACAAAACAGTACAAGAACTACCACTTAATACACACACTGAAACATATTCATTGTTCTCTTCCACAGCAACATGGCACTTTGAAAAATGTTCTTACATATGAGATTCAATAATGAGAAGATGGATATGTGGCTGCAACTTTCTTATTCCTGCTGATGTCACTAACAGCACCATGGCATTTATGTACATACTAAAGCACACAAATAGAAACAGTGTTGCTCTGCAATAATAACAAAGATAAATGATTCTTAATGTATTTGTATTAGACTGCAGGAAAAGAGCCTTTTAAAGGAGAATTATACAGGAAGCAGAATTTTAAAACCAGTAACCATCTAAATTTTTAACATTTTGAACTTTTAACATTTGAAAGAAATCACTAAATTGTTAAAATCATTGGGGATACTATTTGTAGACTTAGGTTTTTCTTGACATCACCAGGTGATTTTTTTCCCCACATCAAATGACCACACTGTTCTTTTTCCTATCTTAATTATTTATGAGGGACCTCCCTGGTGGCTCAGTGGTAAAGAATCTGCCTGCCAATGCAGGAGACATGGGTTCAATCCCTGGGTCAGGAAGATCCCCTGGAGAAGGAAATGGCAATGCACTCCAGTATTTCTGTCTGGGAAATCCCGCGGACACAGGAGCCTAGCAGGCTATAACCCATAGGGTCGCAAAGAGTCAAGTCAGACATGACTTGGCAACTAAAGAACAATTATCTATGAAGGATGAGATGGTAGGTGATTTGTTTCTCCTTCTAGTAATGTCTAAAGCCAGAGAACAAGATGTTGTGAATGGAAAGTATTTCACTGGGAGGGAAGGTTGTTCTCAAGTTTACCAGAGGCTCTATCATGGACCCAAAGAACCCAAATGAACAGTTAGCCTAAAAGCAGATAGTGGATCCTACAATCTCATTTGCCCCGTTTCTTTCCTTCCCCTTAAGATCCTGCTCTCTGGTTCATTTGTTTCCTCTTGATTTATTCAGGTCTTTCTCATCCATAAAGGAAAAACTTTTTTTGCCAGTACACCTTCTTGTTTCTTCTTTCCTATCCCGGTCTTACTTTCTCAGTCAAAAACTCTTTGGAACAATCTACACTCACTAATGGAGCTTCCATACCCATCATTTGCTCCTGAACCCGCTAAGTTCTTACCCTCAGTGCATGTCTGAAACTCATGTGGCAAATATTACCAAAGATCTACCCACCAAACACAATCCTCAAAAACATCAGCACTGAACCCAGGCTCCTGATATCGGAGAAAATCACATAATCACAAGGAATTATGTCACGATATAGTCATGGTTTCATCTCAACTGGATATTTATTACTGGAATATAAGTTTATAATAAAGCTTTATTCAGCTCTATCTCTAATTCGCTCAAAAACTACATTAGTCCTTTATTCTCCCCGAGCCTTCAAACAACTTCCTTGACCAATAAATACTCTTAGTAAATTATCTCCCTAATCCTTCAGAGATCTTTTGACATAGTATCCTCTCCTTTTCTAGAAACTCTTCAGCATATATGTTTAAAGGTTTGAGTCCTCCACATTGCTCTCTCTTAAAATTTGACCCATAATAAGAATCATTTTCTTGAGGTGCAAATTCTTACTTGACACCAACCTCCCCAACATTCACTGGACACTTACTGCCAGTCACTGTGGTTGTTGCTTTTCATATACTATTACTGATCTTTACAGCATCAATGTAAAATAGATACTATGCCACTTTCCATGCAGAAAAATTTAGACTCAAAAGAAGTTAAAAGATTTGCTCAAAGCCACACAACTGGTTAGTGGCACTGCCAGGATTTAGGCAGATTTGTCTAGCTCAAAGCCCTTACTCTTAAAATAAAGACAGCAGCAACTAATGAGTTTGGAATATGTGCCAGATGATGGTCTAAGCAATTTCCACGCTTCAGCACATTTAATCTTCATAACCACCCTATAAAGGAGCTGCTATTATTATTTCCATCCTAGAAGTTGTCTTTTAACTTCCCACTAAACAGGAATTCAGTACTACCTTAATATTACCTAGCTATCTTAAACTCACTATGTCTGAGATGGAACTCTTTTTTTATCTGCCTTCAATCTTCTTCTCCTCTGGTATTCCTTACCTGGGTGAATGACAACATCTCCCACTTGTCCACAGAGAAACCTGGAAGTCAGTCCAGATTTCTTTTTCACCAAATCCATCTTTCCCTTTGCACTATATAGTCAGTTCTCATGATCCCTTCCTTTGTGTCACTGGTATTTCTTTCTAGTTTCACTGCATTAAATCTAAGCTCCACAAGAACAGAAGTGCAGAATAATGCCTGGCTCACAGCAGACATTTGATAAATATTTGCTGAATGTATGAATAAATGAATTAGCTTGCAAGCTTTGAACTTCTGGTCTTGCAGCCTCTGATCCATTCTTCATAGTGCTACTAGAGATCTTTGGAAAAGGCGTATCTAACGTGCATCTTCAGCTTATAAATCTGTAACTGGTTCAGCTCCTTTTACGTATTAAGCAGCCTCTGAGGCCCACTATCGTCTGGCTCTTCTGTATCTCTTCACCCTTAACTTTTAATACTCTTGGTCTGCTTTTACTTCATACATATAAATTTTGGTTTCAACACAGCTTAAATATACAGAGTTTCGGAAACTGATGTTTTTGAATATGATGCAGTCTCTGCCTGCAACAGTCCAGCACACTGCCACCAGCACACATCAACAGTTTCACTAAAGATTCATATCAGATATGCCTTTTCCAAAGGCATTATGGACTATTCCAGAAACAGAATTCCATCCATCTCAGGGTGAGTTAGGAGTCCTTCTTGATGTTTTCACAGGACACCATCTTGATATTGAGCTATGTGCACATCTTTCACCCAAAATTTTGAGTGTCCTGAGGCGAAGAAAGTTTATCCCTCCTTTCTTCTTTTTCTTTCTTTTTCACTTTCTTTCTCCCTGCCTTCTTATTTCCCAAAACCTATCTCTTAGTTTCTGACAGAGTGAAATTTCAGTAGCTGTTCATTTAAAGAATCAAAATTTCAGATTTTGAAATTAAGCATGGAACACCCCTTATACAAATAGCCATTTGGTTTTCATGTTGTAGTTTGCTCAGAGACTAAGAGGAAAGAAGGAAAAGGATGAAGAAATATAGCGGAAGACAGGCATTTTTTTTCATTAGTGAATGAAGTTAGAAAGAGATAAAGGGAAAGAGAGATTTTGGATGTAATTGTCCACTTGGATGACAGGCTTTAGAAAGCTGTTTCTTACAACTGTACTTCAAAATGGAAAATATTAGCAAATGACTACTCAAAGCTCTTGAGCAGCTTCTGTTTTTAGATTGTAAGGGACTCAATTAGCATTAGCAACTTGCAGGTCGGCAAGAGAGGACATCAAGTCAGAAGCATGATGCTTTTACCATTTTTGATCTTCAATGACTCCTGAGTTCTTAACAGCTTAGAGACCATCAATCTAATAGATATACTTAAAGAATTCTCTTTTTTCCTCTGAGCAAGTGGCTAGCTTCTCACCCACATCTACCAGAGCTCGTCTCATAACTTACCTATTCTTTCACAGAATCTTAAAATAGTAACTTGCAGTTTATCCTGTCAACTAGGCATTTTCCCATAGAAGTATCATATATGAATTAGAAGATTATTCTTTTCACATATCTTTAAACAATTATGCAATGTAAATATATCTATTCTTGTTCCTCTGTTACTGATGTCTATAGATATAATGGAATAGGAAAAAATCAAGTTGCACTTATATTGACAAGGATTCCAAGAGATGAGGGAATTTAGAAAAAGATAGGTCAGTAATTGTTAAAAGCAACCTAGAAGACCATATGGTAAAATCTATTATAGAAAGTATATTATGGCATGATGATATGGTAGGAAGTATATGAGTCTTGATATCAAAGAATCTTGAGTTTGAGTCTGCTTTTGGTACTTCCTTTCTTCTTTTTGGGAAGTATGTTAAAATATATTCCATATATCATTTCACCTCTATATATGTCAATATGCATATCTAAAAATATAAACATTATCTTACCAACTATCATGCTCTTATTCTAACAAAATTAATAATAATTCCTGGTATCACTGAACACAGCCAGGTCATAATCAGGTTTCCCTGTCTGTCTCATAAATGCCTTCTTACTCTTGGCTTATTTCAAGCAGGATCCAAACATCTCCACATTTCATTTGTGAGTGTGTTTCAGTCTCTTAACCCACAGTGATACTCCCTTACTTTCCATGCCACTGACTTGTTACAAAAACTGGATCAGTTGTCCTGCTACAGGCTCATATTCTGTGGTGTCACTTCCTTTTGGTGTCACTTAACTTTGTTCATCTACCTCAAGGGCCAGAAAACTTTTTCTGTAAAAGGCGCGATAACAAATATTTTTAGGCTCTGTGGCCATAAGGTCTCTGTCACAACTACTCAACTCTGTCACTACAGCATGAAAGGAGCCAAAGACAAGACTTAAATGCATGCGAGTGGCTGTATTTCAATAAAACATTATGAAAAAAACAAAAAAAACATGCAGTGGGCTGGATTTGACTCAAAGGCCATAATTTGCTAACCCCTGCTGCAGAAGCCTGATTTCATGCAGGTTCAACATTTTTGGCTGGAATTCTCCTTCAGAGAGAGTGCTGTTTGCTTTATACGTACCCCTGCAGCACACTGTCTGCCTGCAGACTTCTCATCAGTCTGAGATTAATCAACAGGTCCAGGTAGGGCAGCCTGATGCTTCCACTCTAACATTCCCACGTTTGTTTCATTTACTAATGATCACAGCCTGAATAAATTATTTCATTAGGGTGGAAAAATGATTTTCTAATCCTGCCATTCTTTATACCTTCATTAGCTAAATTTTTGTAAAGAACTTTTCCTCAACGAATGTTATTCGCTTACCCTGAAACACAGTTCATACAGAAAAAAAGGGAGAACAAATGCTTAATTCTTTCCTTATAAATTTTCAGAATATGGAGTTAATGCCCTATTTGTTACCACTGGTATCTGGTAACTTGTACTGGTGTGTGTCTTATTACGAGTCTGTTGTTATGAATCAAGGAGTTTTCTATACTCAATCAGCTGTCTTTATCACTCCTTTTGATACTTAAGTTCTCTCATCTTCGGTCAATGGGAGTCTCTTTACATTGGTCCCTGTGTCCTTTTGGCATGAACCACTAACTAGTCTTTGGGAGTTTCCTTGCTTTTTTGATACACAGAATGTCCCAGGCTCATCTCTTGGCATTTTCTGCCCCAGAATGAAACCAGCCATTCTTCCATAACCCCCAGATCCTTTCAGTGAGGAATGGTATTTACCATGATAGAGTTCTAGTTGTGGTCAATGCTACTGTGCTGTTAATTACAACGTTTCAGTGATAAAAAAAAATATATATATATATATATATATATATTACCTTGAATTCATGGGCAGAAGCTTAAAGTAGTATACTTTTTCTGGGAAGCAAACCCTACCTCTAATTGTGTGACTTTAAGAAATTATTTAATTCCTCTATGGCTGAGTTTTCTATAAAATGGAGTTAAAACAGGGTCCATCTCATAGTATTAGTATAAAGATTAAATAATTTTACACCTTTGGCATTAAAAGCCATGGTTCAGTCAGCCAGTCAGTTCAGTCACTCAGTTGTGTTCAACTCTTGGCGACCCCATGGACTGCAGCACGCCAGGCCTCCCTGTCCATCACCAACTCCCGGAGTTTACTCCAACTCATGTCCGTTGAGTTGGTGATGCCATCCAACCATCTCATCCACTGTCATTCCCTTCTCCTCCTGCCTTCAATTTTTCCCAGCATCAGGGTCTTTTCATAAGAGTCAGCTCTTAGCATCAGGTAGCCAAAGAACTGAAGCTTCAGCTTCAACATCAGTCCTTCCAATGAATATTCAGGACTGATTTCCTTTAGGATGGACTGGTTGGATCTCCTTGCAGTCCAAGGGACTCTCAAGAGTCTTCTCCAACACCACAGTTCAAAAGCATCAATTCTTCAGTGCTCAGCCACGGTTAGCATATGGTAGAAACTCAGTAACAATCAGGTACTATTTTTAGTGAAAACTTTGAAAATACTACAACCTTTGACCCAATAATTCTACTTTTATGGCTTAACCATAAAGAAAATAATTTAAAAATTAAGATAAATTTAAAGCATGTCAATTACAGTATTTACAAATGTGAACAAAACTGTAAACAATCTAACATTCAACATTAGGGAAATAGTTTATGAAGAAATAGTGATATGGAAAAGCCCATGATATATGTCAAGTAATACTAATAAACCCGTCAGCCAAAGATACCATTCTGCTAGTCAAGTATGAATGCTCATTTCCTTGCACCATAACCACATTTTGATTTTTATGTCTTGAACATTTGAACACTCATGTACTGAACATTTTGAACACTTAGCAGAACACTCTTTTACATATTTACTAAATTAGCAGGTGGTATTTATTTGTACTTCTCTGTGAAGTTAATTTTTGTTTCTAATTTTAATAGCCATCCAATTATTTTTCTATAAATTATCTCTTGTCCATCTACTGAGGAAGAAATAAAATTAATATTGTATATAGAAATCATTTGCATAAGTTATTTAATATGCTCACAACAAACCTTGAGGGTATATGGCATAAAATCCAATAATCCAACATCTTGCCATTTAGAAATCTCAATTAATAGCAAACCTAAATTAATTCAGAAAACACTAATGATCTGGCATCTGTGGCTTATCTATAAGCATCACAAACAGATGAGTTCTAGTAATAAATTTAAAAAAGCAAATATATTGGGAATTAATCAGTTTGTATATAAACTGCATTGAATTTAGGGAAGTCTCAGAGTAAAACTACAAAGCAGCAGCATGGTGTAAAGTTTTAAGAGCACCAATTCTTGAGCCATACTACCTGGGTTCAAATCCAAGCTCTTCTACTTATTATGTGATCTTGCTGAAATACTTCTCTGTGTCTCTGGTTCCTTATATGTGAAATGCAAATAATAATAGTATCTAAGCTGACAGTGTTGTTATGAGAAGCGAGTGAGTGTATGTGCATACACTCACTTCTCGTAACAATACATGTATATGCACATACACTCACTCACTTCTCATAACATACATATATATATGTATGCACATACACAAAAACACAGTGATTAGAATATTGCCTGGTATGCAGTAACTGTTATATGTTTGCTATTGTTACAAACATACAGCAAGTTTAAAAATCTTTCCCTCCTTGTCTCCTACTAGTTCATAGAGCAGAGCTTGCTATTCAAATATTGTCATTGTTTTGTGCCTTTTTCAAAATACTCCTACTTTAATTAGCTATGTACAATTTAATCAAGGTACAATTCTTTTTAAAGTACTTCTGATGACATGCCAGACACAATATCTAAAAGAAAAAAGAAAAAGAAAACTCTACAGTAATCTTCAGAAAGAAGAACAAAGCTGGAGGCATCACATTCCCTGATTTCAAACTATATGACAAAGCTATAGTAATTAAAACAGACACATAGATCAATGGAATGAAATAGAGCCCAGAAATAAACCCATGCATGTACAATGAATTAATTTACAACAAAACAGCTAAGAATATACAATGGGAAAAGGACAGTCTCTTCAATAAAGGTATTGGGAAAACTGAGCAGCCACATGCAAAAAAATGAAAACGAACCTCTATCCTTACACTATATGCAAAAATTAATTCAAAATGAATTAAGGATTTGAGCATAAGACCTGAAGCCATAAAACTCCTAGAAGAAAACATAGGCACTAAGCTCCTTGACACATCTTGCTGACAATTTTTTTAATCTGGTACCAAAAGGAAAAGTTACAAAAGCAAAAATAAAGAAGTAGGACTATATCAAATTAAAAGCTTCTGCACAGCAAAGGAAACCATCAATAAAATGAGAAAGGAGCCTACTGAATGGGAGAAAATATTTGCAAATGACATATTTGATAAGGGGCCAATATCCAGAATGTATAAAAAGCTCAAACAACTCAACAGCAACAACTCCAAACACTCAGATTACAAAATGGGCAGAGAATTTGAGTAGATATTTTATACAGATGGACAACAGATACATGACAAGATAC
Source organism: Cervus canadensis (assembly GCF_019320065.1). Lineage (NCBI taxonomy): Eukaryota > Metazoa > Chordata > Mammalia > Artiodactyla > Cervidae > Cervus > Cervus canadensis. Next base: position 56,791,370 of record NC_057397.1, on the reverse strand, counting down.
TTAACCTCATTAATCATCAAATAAAAAACCACACTGAGATATATCTCATACTCATCAGCATTATTATTATCAAAAAGATTAGAAATAACACATGATGGTGAGAAAGTGGAGAAAGAAATCTCTAGTGTGCTGTTGGTAGAAATGTAATTTAGTGCAGCCACTATGGAAAACAGTGGAGGTTTTCAAAAGGAGGTTCCTCAGAAAGATAAAATTAGAACTACCATATGATCTATTCAATTCCATTTCTGGGCATTTATCTGAAAAAAGTGAAAACACTAACTCTAAAATATATATGAACTACTATGTTCACTGCAGCATTTACAATATTCACATTATGGAAACATCTAAATATCTATCAATAAATAAATGGATAAAGAAATTGTGATATTTATGATAGAATATTATTCAGCAACAAAAAATGAAATCTTGCCTTTAATGAAACATGGGTGGCATTCTGTTACGTGAAAGAGGTCAAAGACAAATACCATATGATATCTCTCATAAGTGGAATCTAGATACATATGTGTGGTGTGCATATGTGTATTTCCAAGCTCAAAGATATCAAGAATAAAACCATCAATATAGATCACATCACAACACTACAGAGGTCTCTAATCTCCTGAAACAGTGCTTCTCAAACTTGAATATGAAAGAAATCACTTGGGGCTCTTGTTAAAATGGAGAGTCTAATTCAGTATCTAGGGCAGGGCCTGAGATTCTGCATTTATAACAAGCTTGTCAGATGGTATCAATGCAGCTGGTTCAACAACAACGCTATTGGGAGTCATGACCAAGCTTTAAGGAGTTCTGGAATCACATAATATCACATATGACATTTTCTATGAATGTGCATATGTGGATTAGTGTCTAAGCAAAGGACCTACGTACAGTTCTTACCATCTTATCAAGAGCAGGGGTGCAAGTCGGAGAAGGGGAAAGGTAGACAGTAAAAAGTCTCTACCTTTTGTGGGAGAGGTGAAAAGGCAAAAATCAGTTTCACAGCTAACTGAAAAAAAATTGTCATATTATAAACAGGAAAGATGATTCGTAAAGGCAACTATTTTACATATGTATGACAATTATAACTTTTAAGATTAGGCTGAGGAATTAGACAATTCTATATTATAAACAACTATACTGTAGAAAGTTACAACTGAGAAGACTAAATTGAAGAATCTTTAAATTCTAGAATAAAAAAACAAAGATAAAAAACTAAGGGACAAAAAAGAAAGCCAGGACACATGTAGAAAATATTTTTGAGAGGACATTACTTATAACTTTAAAGCAAATATGGAAATAGAGTTGAAATTATAATATGCTAGGAAAATATGACCTAGTATTTTTAACAAAATTGACTCAAAGAGGTAAAAATTGAAAAGATATATTCTCCAGAAGTACCATGCCCTTATAGTTGCAGAGTATAGTTCTAAAAAGAACTTATTAAAAAAAAACATAACTCATATTATTTTAAATTCTGTTGTAGCTACTAGCCCCCTACTTAGGTCAGGGAAACAAAAGAATAATTTTTTAAAAAATAAACAAATAAAAAGTGGGAATAAATTATGTATCTTAATTTGAATTCTCTGTAACACACCCACATACTTCAATCAAATCAAGCACTCAGTTCCTTGTTGTAATGCAAGTGGGAAAAGTAATGTGGAGCTGAATCCTCTTCAGACTGAATTTATGCAATTTTACCTACACTCACATTTTTCATATGGCCTCTAAATACAACCATTTCATCTGGTGCTCAAAAAACTTCTGTACCAGTGCCAGAGAGAAAACTGGATGTTTTGCACTTAAGGAAAGTATGCTATTCAGCACTGAATATTGTAAAACATGTATAATATACATGTAGTACTGGTGGGCTGCCGTCTATGGGGTCGCACAGAGTTGGACACGACTGAAGCGACTTAGCAGCAGCATACATGTATACTATACATGAAGATGATTTCAGGGAGTTTTAAAAGACCTCCACTTTAGCCTTATTCACTGACATTAGAACCTAAAGTCTGAGTAGTGATTCTATTAGAGCAGCACAAACAGTCGGTTCTCATTTCATTTTCCACCCTTGGTACCAGTGTGGATACTCTTACTACAAGTAATCATGTGAGGGACACCACAAGGTCATGGCTTACACAGTTCTGGGGCCACATTTTGGTTAATTCTATGGCTGTTACCTTTTGAGCAAGTAAGTCTGGTCTTAAAGTATAATCATCCCCAACAGACTAGAAGTGCCCCTCTGACAGAACACAGTGGTCCTATCCCTGGATTTGAGCTCAGTCTTCATTCAGCATCTCCATTTTACTCCACAGACCCCACCTTCGGGTGGAATTCTTCTTCTTATGGAACCAGTCCGCCTCCACCAAAGAATCTTACTTGCTTCTTTGGTCATAAGGCTCATTCATAAGAAGAGGCTGACCTCTCACAGGTTCATCTCTATTATCTTGCTTAGTGAAACAAAAGTCTATCTGCACGAGGAATGAAAACATTTCTCCTGTCAGCAGAACACAGTTGTTCATTTTTTCTTTCTTATTATAACTGTAGCTATACAGGTCCTAAACTCTTACTCTTCCTCCCTAATAGAAACTGAAACACTGCACTGTTCCTGACAGCTGAAATCAATTCTAAAAGGTGTAACCTGTTACAAGTGGATCTAAAAGAATAGATTAACAGATGTGAAAAAATGAAAAAATGGCTAGAGGAGAGAGAAAGTCAGCTTACAGGAGAAACAAAAGGGGTGGAACGAGTTAGAAAGTTGGCAGTAACTATAAACTGACTTCATAGATACAAACACAAAGCCTTAAAAAATTATTAACTGTATTCCAGCAGATTAAGAGATAATATATCATTACCAACTTGTCCTGGTCTATCTCATAAATGCAAAAGGAGTTCAACATTGAACTACTTGAACCTCAGTAGTCCACATGAATGTAATTTACTCCATTAAACAAATTCATTTATTCAACAAGTACTGTCCTGTATTACGTTAGGTATAACTTCTGGCCCTCATAAATAACTTATGATCATTTCAGAAGTAACAACTCTTAAGTGTCAAAATTAAATGTCTATTTCCAGAAACTTATTTTATATAGGAACTCATGTAGTAGCTTCAATTTGATTAAGAGTTTATCAGAAACCTATAGCAAACATCACACTTAACATTTTGGAGGAAAAAAAGGTGGGGGATGGGAACCATTAACACTAAAGACTGAACAGATCTCAACCACAGAGTAAGGACCTTATTTGGATCCTGATTCAAATGGTTTCTGAAACTTCATGTTTACATGACAACTAGAGTGATATATCGGAGAAGGCAATGGCACCCTACTCCAGTACTCTTGCCTGGAAAATCCCACGGATGGAGGAGCCTGGTAGGCTGCAGTCCATGGGGTCGCTAAGAGTCAGACACGACTGAGCACTTCACTTTCACTTTTCACTTTCATGCATTGGAGAAGGAAATGGCAACCCACTCCGGTGTTCTTGCTTGGAGAATCCCAGGGACGGGGGAGCCTGGTGGGCTGCCGTCTATGGGGTCGCACAGAGTCGGACATGACTGAAGCGACTTAGCAGCAGCAGAGCGATATAGACACATGGCTAGATGTGTGTGTGCATGCTCAGTTGCTTCAGTCATGTCTGACTCTTTGTGACGCTATGGACTATATCCTGCCAGGCTCCTCTGTCCATGAGGATTCTCCAAGCAAGAATACTGGAGTGGGTTGCTATCACCTCCTCCAGGGGATCTTCCCAACCCAGGGATCGAACCAAGTCTCTTATGTCTCCTGAATTGGCAGGCAGGTTCTTTACCACTAGCACCACCTGGGAAGCCCATGTGGCTAGATATGCACTGACAGGAATTGTGAACTTTTTAGTAAGTGGTATTGGGCTTAAGGTTTTCCCCTGTTTTTTGGTTTTGGAAGCCTCCACATCTTAGAGATACATACTGAAATATTATTAAGACTAGATATTTGGGATCTGCTTCAAAATCATTTGGGTTTAGGGAGTAGGTAGAGGAGGGCATAAAACAAGACTGGCCATATAATGATTATTTGTTGAAGCTGGATGTTGGGCATATCAGGTTAATTATACTAGCGCTCTATTTTTGAATACATATGAAATTTTTCAGAGTTTCAAAATTGTTTTTAGTTATCAAACACAATGGGGGGAAAATCAAACAAAAAAGAACAAGAACTAAACGTAAACACTAAAGAGAATCTACCTTACCAGAAAATCTTCTATGGATATTATTATATAGCATTACTCTATTTTTTAAAATATTACTTAATAACTTTTATTTGAAATATACATACAAAAATGTACTAATTGCAAGTTTATAGCTCCATTGAGTTATGACCTAAAAAAACCTGCATCTGTGTAAACCACCACTTAGGTCAAGAAATAAATTTAGGCAGCACCCCAGAAGCTTCCTTGGTACCCATCTCAATCACTACCCACCTCTGCCCCACTCTAAGAGGCAACTACTCTCCTACATTAGTCTAACTTCTAACACTGCAATCATACAGGAGCCATAATCGTGTGTTTAACTTCTTCTAATCAACATGTGAAATTAACCCACCCTACCCACAGGAGTGGTTTGGTTCTTTTCCTTCTTTTTAAAACTTTGTTCTTTTCTATTTGTTCTTGTAATGAGAGCAAGCTGTTCTCAAAGTGCAGTCAGTGGACTCTTGGAAATTTTCAAGACCCTTTCAGAGTTTAACAGCATACAGAGAGTTCACTAATTTGATTTCAGATTCCACATTGCAACTAAACTTTAAAAAGCTACCACTTCTCAAGTCTTGGTGCAGCATCAAAGAATATTCACGTTTATCTGAAAAAGCCACTAAAATTTTTCTCACACAGTTATCTATGTGAAGCCAGCTATTCTTCCTATACCTCAAGCAAAACATGTCACAACAGACCTATTGCAGAGGCAGACATGAGAAATCAGCTGTCTTCTATTAAGCCAGACATTACAGCGATTTGCAAAAATGTATAGCAACGCCATTCTTCTCATTTAACTTTTTTGAGGGAAATTTTAGTTGTCATTTTACATATTTTTAAATCGTATGCCACTGAAGGTCACACGTACTGGAGTTTCTTTTTCAATTTTATCATATTACTTAAAAACATCTATTTCTGTCATATAAAAAACATTCTTTGAGTCCCTCAGTAATTGCAGAACCCTCAGGTGGGAGTGGGAGCCAAGAGCAGCAGCAGCAGGGACATCACCCCTGCCCACCCCATGTAAAAAAACTAATTCTGGAGCCCCAAGTCCAAAAAGTCTAAACTGCTGGTGTACAGTTTTCCCTTATGTGAAAATACTGCATACCATAATCCATTCTATTGCTGATGGGCATATGGGCTGTTTCTAGTCTGGAATTAAAACAAGTAAGGATGCTATGAATATCCTCGTACATGGCTTCTGATGCACGTGATGTCCTTGAATCTACTGAGTTTATATCAGGAGCAGAACTGCTGGATCACAGGGCTTGTTTATAATAGATAACTGTTTTCAAAGTGGCTATTAAGCATTTGAATGTGGTTAATCTAATTGAGATAAACTATAAGAATAAAATTTACACTAGACTGTAAAGGACTTAATATGAAAAACATAACACAGAATATCTCATTAATAATTTGGTATTGATTACACATCAAAATATTTTAGATCTATTAAATACATTATTAACATTAATCTCACTTTTTTTTTAATGTTGATACTAGAAAGTTTAAAACCATGTATATGATTTACACTTGAAGCTCACATGATACATCTGTTATGCAGCGCTGCTCCAGGGAGAAATATAGAGAAGTAAAACAGGAAAATACCAAATTTGCATATATTAAGAACAATCTGAGAAGCTTAGGTAACGTGTACCTACTTTGGAGCAACCAGGAGAGACCTCCCAAAGGAGATAACATCAAAAAGCAAGCCAAAGGATGGCAGTAGTCCTCATAGAAAAGAAAGTGGTGGAGGAAGGTGGATAAAACCAGGCAAAGAGCAGTGTGTGCAAAGGCCAGGAGACAGAGAACCATGTTCAGTGCGCGCTCAGTATAAACAGCAGGAACACGGGGGTGGGGAGGGGCGTGGTGGAGGGAGTGACAGGAGACAAGAAAGGGAGAACCCACCAGCTCCTCAAGGGCCTAGTGATGCTTCTATTTTAAGAAAAGGGAACCACTAGTAGGTTTTAAGCAAGAAAGTTACGTAATCATATCCTCACTTTAGAAGAGTCCCTCTGTGGCTGCTCTGTGTGATATGAGTGAATCAGAATAAGACTCAAGACTAGCTGGGACTGTTACAACAATGGAGATTAAAAGATAACGGGCCTCTATGTGAAGAGAACAGCAGAAAAGAGATGTGAACCTTAGGCAAAATCACTGTTCTCAAAGCTTCAGTTTCTTCTAATAATACCCACCTCAGAGTTATTTTGAGGATTTAAACGAGGCATCTTTTTGCAAAGGACTTCTGTATTCTAACTCTCTGTAAAAGGTTTTAGTGTCATTGGAACAGGCAATAATAAACCCAAGAATCTGAATTCTATTTCAGAATATGCCAGACAAAAAGATTCATGTCTTCTCCAACTTACTAAAACCTAAAAGATAGCTTAACAATCAATGAAATTAAGTCAGATAATTACATTTGAACAGTACACTCCAACTATGACACATCCCACTGTGCTCCATTTAACATGAAAAGATTAGCACCATGTCCCAGCTCTAAAAACTGAAATGGAAGTGTATTCAAGGTAAGTGTCAAGTTACTTTCACGCAGTGGTGAAAACATGAATGCAAAACAATTTCATGTCTTCATCAAACTAATACTAGCAGGGAAATGAGTTATCAAATATTCAAGAAGAAGAAAACTATTTGGTCTCAATTATCAAATATTCAAGAACTAAAAAACTATTCAGTAGGTTTCATTTATTTTGAAGTTGTGGAACCTTCTAAAGTTATATCTTTTGTAAATAAACTATTCAGTCTGGGGAGGAAAGGTAAAAGGTAATTTTATTTTTCCAAAACTCTGAAGTTATCTGATCCACCAATGTATTCTTGACTCTCCTAAGATAAACAACAGTCTTTAATAGATCACTTAATAGAAAGCGTTTAACTTGGGCAAAAGACCTTGAAATCTAACATTTGTTCTACCCTTTATTTTCTGCCTGAAACACTTTTAAAACAGTGTAGGAAGTTTTGTTCTGTACTTACTTCATCAACAAAAATGACACTTCTTAGAACTGAGTTCTCTACAGAAAACTTAAGCCTCTCCCCTTTTAACTTTAATCTAAGCCCACTCCCAGGGTCTGTGTTGTATAACTATTCACCACAATATACCTTCCTGCACTGGATGTTTTTAGCCTTCTCTTTTCTGTATTAAAAAACAGAAACTTAACTTCCTAGGGTGTACACTGATTTACCGAATTATGGAAACAGAAATGACCCTCAACCTCTCAGCCCTTTTCTTCACTCTCACTGGATGATCTCATGTTCTGTTAATTCTCCATCATCCTACCTCCAAACCTAAGGACCCCTTCCCTCTTTCAGCAATAGAGGAAGTACCCCTTTCTTCCCTATCAAAAGGCAATCCGTACTCTTCCTTCTATCCACCGCTACCACCTCAGTCCAAGCTCCTGTGTCTCTCAGCCAAAACCTATCATCCCACCTCTGCCCTTGCCTACTTCTCAACAATTCACACAGTGGCAAAAGCGACTGTTTCAAAACATAAATCACATTATATCATTTAAACTGTGTCAATAAGTTACACTTAAAATAAGCCCAAACTCTCTAGGTTGGTTTCCAACACCCTGAGCTCCTGCCTGAGAGTCTAGACTCACCTCATCACTCTTATGACCACTGTGTTCCAACTACTGATTTTATTTCTTTACCTGCAACACACCAGCTCTTCCACATCAGCTCTTTTCCAGGTCTGGATCTTTCATGGGTTGTTTTCACGTGCAAAGCTCTCCTATCCCAATCATAACATGGTTAGCTTCAGGTCTCCTATTCTCCTCTACAATGAAGCCTTCCTCTAACTACTCTGTGTCTGTTATTCACTGTCTCTGACCCTTGTTTGTTTTTGTTAGAGCACACAAGTTATTCACTAGACTATAAGCTCCAGAAGGGCAGAAACTATGTTCACCAGGTTGTTGTGTCTTACTGCAAGCAAGTCCTCCACGAATATTTGCTAAATGAATGAGTGAGTGAAGAGAGAGACAGGATTAAGCTTCAGTCTTGGTTCTATTGTTTCGTAGTGGTATGAGCTTAGACAAGGCACAACTTCTCTGAGATTCTATTAAAAAAAAAAAAAAAAGAAAGAAAGAATACCTTGTAGGATTACTAAATGAGACCTAATGAAGATTAACGGGCATTGAATGAAGACCAAGCACAGTATCTGAACTTAATTTAATAAATGTTAGTTTCCTTCCCTTCCTCCTATAGTTTAGAGAATAAGAATTCCCTAAGCTAATTCTGTATTGAAACTAAAGAGACAGACAGACAGACCTATCTATCTACATATACATCTGCTGTTGCACCTACTTAAAAAGACTAATGACATGCATTTGAACAGACAGACTGGTAGCTTGTATTTGTAGGATCTAGTTTTGCACTTTAGAAAATGAGGAATAAGTAGGATACATCTTACTCAGCCCTCTCACAAAGAACAAGGTGGGGTGAGGAGAAAATGAAGAGAAATTAAGAAACTGGAAGGAAAGGTAATCTGAGAAATTAGAAATCATTAATTCAACCTCAACTCCTAAGCTTAGAACAACCTTCAGTTACCTATAAAGACTTGCAGCTGGAACAAGATTAGAACTCATTCTAAAATAAAACATTTTCTATTTAAACCTACATAAATCTCATCTATATTAAATGTATCTTTAACTTTCATTTCCTTTTTACCTTTCATTTCTTTTAACTGTAATTTCATCGATATGACAAAAGAAAAAACAACAAGAAACCCCAAATACAAAAACGCTTCAGATCAGAGAAAGAAAAACAGTATTAAGCAATTAATTTAGTTTTCTTCAACATTTTATGTAATCAAGCTTGACTTTCTTAGAAGTAACTGGAATCCAGTTTAGATTTTTTCTTATGTTCTAGTTATTTCTACAATCTTTCTAAAATTGGAACTTCTCTTCTATACTTAAACTGGAAATTTATAAAATGCAGCACAAAGTTTCATAAAATTCACTGGGAAAGACTCACTCATTAGATATAAACTGCAAGATATATCATGTTCCCACAACATCTAGAACAGCAGTGTGTACAGAAAGAACTTTTGACTTATAATGAGCTGAAAACCAGTTTAAAGATAACATTTTGTCACAAGTCAGTCAGTGTACATCAGGCAGAGTTCTCACTGCTCTCAAACGTTCTAGGAGCAAGTAACTGAAGACTTAACCACCTACAACTCTTCAAGGCTACTGTAAAATGATACACAAAGACAACAAACACTTTCAGTTACATTTTAAGGCTTCACCTAGGGCAGAATTTTACAAACTAAGAATTGTACTCTATAAGTGGGTCCAAGCCAGTAAATGAAGAAAGGAAGCAGGACAGAAGGGAGATGGAATAGATTAGAAAACATCAGAGAGAATCTCAGGTGGTACCAACAAGTATTGTTTCATGAACTTTGTTTTGTTCTGGGAGTAATAAAAAAACTGCAACATTTTAGGTATTTTATGGCTTTATTTTTATTTTAGGTTTGAGTGGGGGAAAAAAGATTAGAAAACATTGATCTGGGAGACAAACAGAAGTAGAAAAGGAAAAGCAATGGAACTGCCACAGTTACCAAATTATGGTTAGCTTGTATTGACTAGGAAACAGTCAGGGAGACCTCCATACATTCTAACAGTCAGATGTCCCCACGTGAGATATGGAAAAAACACCTTCTCCCCTTACAGCCAGCCTAACACAGTAAAAAGCCGACTCACTGGAAAAGACCCTGAAGCTGGGAAAGATAGAAAGCAGAAGAGGGCGACAGAGGATGAGACAGTTGGATGGCATCACCAATTCAATGCACATGAGTTTGAGCAAATCTGGGGGATAGTAAAGGACAGGGAAGCCTGGCATGCTGCAGTCCATGGGGTTGCAAAGAGTCAGACACGACTGAGCGACTGAACAACAACGCAGTGCCCAGCAAAGCTCACAGCTGGCCTCACTAACTGTTCTTATTCCTACAAACTTCCAACGGCAGAGGTCAACCTTTACCTTCTCCTGCCAGGAACATTCAGTGCAGTTAAGATACAGCAGCTCCTGAAGATAATTATGGTCTTTGAACAACTACTCCTATAAAACATTAACTGTATTCCATATCATAATCAAGAGTTTCAAATGAGGCACAGGCATTCAGAAAAGTAACTTGGAAGGAACAGTCACACTATTCCACTAAAACAGTCACATTTTAATAGTCACAGGGTCCATGAAATTGGTCATGTGAAGAGACTAAACACCAAAATACAGATTACTTTTTTAAGGCATTTGAAATGTTTCAAAGATTCATGACACAACCTGGAGCCATTTACGACTACATTTTAATTGACAAGAAAGAGTCACTCTGTGAAGAGTTAGTATTGGAACTGACCCAAAAGCCAATCCACCTGTATTTATTTTTCACTAGGTCTAAGTTAAGCATTACTCCAAATATTCAGTTGCATTAACAGAGGTTTCTCATTATTTTTGAAGCCACTTTTTGGAAAAAACATGTTTTGATGTATAAGGGACAGCTCCATAAACTACAGGGTGTATTTGTTCCATAGGCTCAGAACAGGTACTTCTCAGGATGCATCCCCTACTCGTCACAACTATTGCACACACAAGTAAAACCTCAGTACTATTACGAATGCATACCCCCTCCCACGTTACTGTTCCAGCCTTTTTCCTCTAATACAAATCCACAGAGGACTAAAGAGACAGAAGAGGACAAAAAGTGCAGCAATAAAGAGATTTTCTCCAACTGCAATGAAGGAGTGAAGGGTTCCTTTAATCTCTGCTCACAGTTTAATGTTCCGCCTGGCTCACTACCTCCTTTTTCTTTATACTTTGAAACTTGCTGTGTAGCTTGAGATATCAATCCTTCGCATAATCACTCTCTAGTTTTATAATCTGACACCACATTGTTGGAAAAAGGAGCTTCAGTCTCTGCCTACTAACAATTTCTCACTAAACACAAATTCCCCAAACATAAATATCTGATAAGCACCTACTAGAAAGTCATTCTTGTGCACCGAGACAAAATTATGGGGTTCACAGCCTCTTATCCCTAGGGGCCAAAAGACTTTTAATTCAAACACTAATGGCACAGCTTTTAACTGAAAGCAGAGCTAAAAGAACCTGTTTGTTTATCCATTCTGATCAGACAACACTGACTCAATTCTGATTACAGTAGAGGGCAAAGCTGGACACTCCTAACCACACTAAAGATGCCTCTCTCTTTCTTCTCTCTCCTGGACCATTACACCAAACCTAGTGCAGAACTACACCCACTTTCAGGCTAGAAGAAACACATAATAGCTTACTGATCTCTGGTGTAGACCCAAACCCACAAGTCACCAGGCGAGTAGGGATCACAGCCACTTGATGCAACTAACAATCAAAAGTCTTGCACTGGGTTTTCTGGTCACAAATAAGCACACCGTTGGCAATGACCATATCAAATGTGGACCAACTCCCCCCAGACAAAAATAATAATATATTAATCAGCTCAGGGAGCAGCGATGCATTGTGAACCATACAGAAAAACTACAATTTCTTGGTTGTCAGTAAAGGTCCATTTCAGTTCACTAAATTCTTCATTTCCTGTAATTTCTCAGGTTTTTAAAAGTTACGGTCACATTTAACCCCATAGATAAGTGCTTTCAAAAGAGATAATGCTCCCTTGTAAACCACGTGTTTGTGGCAATTTTTAGAAGTAAAACTGACCTAAGAATGGCAACTTCCAATTATTTCCCTCTGAAGAAATCAAACCACAACTCCCAAAAGTAAAGGTTAACGGTGTTCTCTGAAACAACGATTCAGTGTTTTTTAACTGAAGGAACTAAGAACATTCAAGTCAGAAGTGGAACTCAAAGTCTCTCAAGCAATGAATGTTCTTCCCAGTGAATTCCATGTAGCTCTTGTTCTGACCCCTGTGTGATACGTAAAGCTTGGTCCTCGCTCATAGCCTCAGCCTTCTCTTAACCTCAAAGGCATACTTATATACGTAATAACAACGCACCACTGGAATAAAACAAGAGTGACAACATTAGCGGACAATGATGGATGAGAGGACAAACGAACCGGGAGTCAGCTCAGACATGTACGCCCCAAGAGGGAGGACTGAGGTAGGGCTGGAAACTATTTTCTGGCCTTCTCCCGCGCGTTGCTCCAGAGTAAGGGGCAGGATCTGGCATGCCCGGGGATCAGCAGAGCCTCGGCCCCCGAGGTGCAGGGATGGGATAGCGGGCTGCTTCACCAGCGAGTTGGGGAAGGCGAGGAGTCGGTGCGGTGGGAAATCCACTGCGGACAGAACTTCCTGGCCCCGGGAGGGTCGAGGGGGGCTGGACCGTCCCGGCCGGCGGCGGGGGGCGACCTCCCATTCTCTCCCCCACACCGTACATCTTTGTCATGTGTGGAGTGTGCAAGGGGCTACGAGTTCCACAGGAGCCGGCCGCCGGGGCCCTCCAGCCCGGATCGGGAAGTCCGCCCGCCACCCTCGAGCTTCTCGGGGGTTTGGGGAGGCTTCCCCCCGGGGCCCGGGACGCCCAAGCCGCTCTCCAACACCCCCGAGGGTCTGGAGGCGGACGAGCGGACTCACAGCATCTCCGTGTGGGGGGGAACACCTCTCCCGCTGCATCCACCCCTCGCCGGATCTTTTGTCCCGCCGGCAGCCGGGGTCTCTAGCCGGTTCCTCGGGGAGCCCCTGTCCAGGAGGCCTCGGGGCTCCGGGTCGCCCCAGCTTTTTTTTTCTGTCAGCGGCGGGGCCGGGGGTGGGGGGGGTGGGTGCGGAAACGCGGAGACTTACCGTACACCCCGGCGAGGAAAAGCAAGACCAGCGCAGACCTCCACCGCGGAGACTCTTTTGTGCTCCAGCGACGGGCCATAACCACGGCAGATGGAGGGAGCGAGGAGGAGAAGGAGGAGGAGGAGCCGGGGCCAGACGCCACCGCCGCCGCCGAGCCCCCGGCGGCTCCCTGCGCTCTCCGCGGCGGCGGGAGGGGGAGGGGCCGGGCCGCCGCCGCCGCCCGCGCGCGCGCGCTCCCTCTCGGTGCCTCCCTCTGGCCCCCTCCTCAGCAGCTCGCCGGCTCCCCCCGCCCCACCCTCCCGCGGTCGGCGCGAGAGCCCTCCGCCTCCGCGGGACGGCCCTCCCGGGGGCAGGGGTAGCCGGCGCCGGGGCGAGGCGAGGCGAGGTGAGCGGGCGGCAGACGCGCGACTCCGGCCTCGCCTCACGCCGCACAGGCTAGCCCGCGCCCGCCGCCACCCGCCAGACAGCGCGAGCCGGCACCCGCGCCCATCCGTGCGATCGGCGATCCCCTGGCCCGCCTGCCTTGGTCCCCGCCCCCTCTCCCCCCGCCGGACTTTCTCCGTCTCCGGGGCCGCGTTCCCCGCGACGGGAGCCGGAGGAGCAAGGCAGCGCCAATCGATGAGCGAGCGCGAGAACGCCGGCCGCCGAGTTCCCCCTGCTGGAGGGGGAGGAGTGGGGGGGCCCGGCTTCGGAGCTCCGCCGCCGCCTGAGGCCTCGGGGCAACTTCCCGCGGGGTGATGTGAGGGCGAGGTGGGAGGCGGAGGGTGGCCGTCTGAGCGAGGAGAGTGGGTGTCCCAGAGCTGGGAACTTGCGAGTTGCTCTTCCCTACCCCTCCCTACCTCCACTTAATACCGGCGCGGAGCTCGGAGTAGGTGGGTGCATGTTAGTGCCGGGACACAGGCCGCCGGGTCGCTGTGGATGCCGCCGGGGACCTGGGGCCGCACGCCCACGCTCAAGGTGCCCGGGAGTGAGCTGGGCAAGGCTGGAGTACCGAGCACTTCCACACTGGCGTGGAAGCGGTGTGACCATCCCGCGGGGGAGTTGGAGCTGGGCCGGGGATGCTCAGCCTGAGCCGTCCTTGGGGGCCGGGAAGTGGGAGAGGGATTCACTCGGCAATCCGTCATTTCCCTGAGCATCTTCCCCCATCCCAACAAGTGTGACTGCATCACCGTAGCACTTTCCAAATACTTTTGTTGTGACTCTGGCACGTCAGACCTTCCGCCTTGTATTTTTCAAATGTTTGTCTACATGTCTAATCTCCCTTAGTAGAGTATCACTGGCCTTTACACGGAGTATCTGGGCTGTTGAAGAAAGACCTACCATGCTCCGTGCTGTCCAATTCACATTGGTTATCTCTTTTTGATCCCTAACGACCTTGTGAGATAAGTTTTATTATACATATTTTATAGATAAGAAAACGCGACTCAGGTTAAATTATCCGAAAGTGTAACAAAGGTTACACTTTGTTACACATTTCAAACAAATGGTTTGAAACAGTATTTCTCATCCCAAATTCAAGGCTGTTTCCTCTACTGCAACTTACTCTGTAGCAGAATGCTTAGTGCATAGCAGGTAAATATTAAGATTTAAGATGAATTTCTTTGAAGGGATATTTAGTCTTTCTGTCCCTTACCGATTTGACCCCTTTTAGATTTTTTTCCCCCCCGGAAATGGTATTCCAAACGGTGAAAAATTTATTAACAAACAATGCAAAACCCAGTAATAACATATCTTGTATTATCTGGCAAAGCAAACACAATCTAGATCTCCAAAAATGTTTCGCACTCTTGTTGGAGAAAAAAGGAGCAGCTTCAGTGTTCTTCATGTAACAACCAGCGATTGTCTTTCCTAGTTTTAGGAGTGGAGACTCTACTGGCTTGATTCTTGAGATCTCTTTCCAGAAATTGTGATGCAGACCATTGTGTTTAGAACAGGTCACAAACAAAATGAAGAGACTGCATGGTACTGCCTCTCTGCCCTTTTCCTCTCAGTCAAGGAACCCTATATCCCAGACAAGACTCAATGATGCTCTCCTTCTTAACTCTTCCCTTCACCCGCTCTCACCTTGACACTTTCTCAGCCCCCCACCCCCCACGCCCCAGACCTGTCTTCTGACAAGTACCAAGTTCTCAAACCTTTTGGTCTCAGGGCCCCTTTTATGTGTGTGTGTGTGTGTGTGTGTGTGTGAGTTGCTCAATCATGTCCCATTCTTTGCAACCCCATGGACTGTATTCTGCCAGGCTACTCTGCCTATAGAATTCTCCAGGCAAGAATACTGGAGTGGATTGCTATTTCTTTCTCCAGGGGATCATCCTGATCCAGGGATTGAACCTGTGTCTCCTGCATTGCAGGTGGATTCTTTACCATTCACCAGGGAAGATCAAGGGCCCCTTTAAAAACACTTAAAATTTGCTGAAAACTCCAAAGAGCTTTTGTTTAGGTGGGGCACATCTACTGATATTTCAGTTCAGTCACTCAGTTGTGTCTTGACTCTTTGGTGACCCCATGGACTGCAGCACGCCAGGCCTCCCTGTCCATTGCCAACTCCCAAAGCTTACTCAAACTCATGTCCATTGAGTTGGTTATGCCATCTCATCCTCTGTCGTCCTGTTCTTCTCCTGCCTCCAGCCTTTCCCAGCATCAGGGTCTTTTCCAGTGAGTCAGTTCTTCGTATCAGGTGGCCAAAGTGTTGGAGTTTCAACTTCAGCATCAGTCCTTCCAATGAATATTCAGGACTGATTTCCTTTAGGATGGACTGGCTGGATCTCTTTGCAGTCCAAGGGACTCTCAAGAGTCTTCTCCAACACCATAGTTCAAAAACATCAATTCTCAGTGCTCAGCTTTCTTTGTTTAAGTCCAACTCTCACATTCATACATGACTACTGGAAAAACCATAGCTGTGACTAGACAAACCTTTGTTGGGAAAGTAATGTCTCTGCTTTTTAATATGCTGTCTAGGTTGGTCATAACTTTCCTTCCAAGGAGTAAGTGTCTTTTAATTTCATGGCTGCAGTCACCATCTGCAGTGATTTTGGAGCCCAAAAAAATAAAGGTCAGCCACCGTTTCCACTGTTTCCCCATCTATTTGCCATGAAGTGATGGGGCCAGATGCCATGATCATAGTTTTCTGAATGTTGAGTTTTAAGCCAACTTTTTCACTCTCCTCTTTAACTTTCATCAAGAGGCTCTTTAGTTCTTCACTTTGTGCCATAAGGGTGGTGTCATCTGCATATCTGAGGTTTTTGGTATGTCTCCTGGCAATCTTGATTCCAGCTTGTGCTTCATCCAGCCCAGCATTTCTCATGATGTCCTCTGCATATAAGTTAAATATGATATTTACCATTTCGAAGTTAAAACAATTTTAAAATATGTGTAAATTCACTTAAGAAGTATGTTACAGGTTAACTCTTTTCCAGAACAAAAATCTTTAGTAAAAAGTGTGTCATTGTTTCCATCTTTATAAATCTCATTTTCATATCTGCTTCTGAATCCAGTCTGTTGCAAGATGTTCCTTTGGTTAAAGTATATGAGGAAAATCCAGATTCACACAGATATGTGATTGGCAAAGAGAGGACCTTGTGTACCTCCCCAGGGTCCTCAGATAAAATTTTGAAAACTTGATCTAGGTGTCTAACTTACTATGTTCAAAAATCTAAGTATTTTGGTTCTCATTGGAAAAAAATACAATATTCATTCTAAGGGTATTAGCAGCTGACCACTTAAATGTTCCTCAACTAAGCGTATTTATGTTTCAAGAGGGAACATTTTATTTCTACAAAATCTAATCCTAATTGATCATCAGACCTGTGTTTCTCATCTGGCCCACGCCTCAGGCTCATGCTCGAGTGTCTGAGTTTTTGCGACCCTATGGACTGTAGCCCGCCAGGCTCCTCTGTCCCTGGGATTCTCCAGGCAAGAATACTGAAGTGGATTGCCATTGCCTCCTCCAGGGGATCTTCCTAACCCAGGGATTGAACCTGTGTCTCCTGCTTGGCTGATGGATTCTTTACCATTGAGCCACTTGGGAAGCCTGGGCCCGGGCCTAGTATTCAGTGTTATCTTTTTCTCACCATGTCTATTGAGCTGAGAAACTAGATGTTTCTACTACTAAGCTAATATGGAAAAGCCCAAACAAACTTTTGGACCACACCAATACATCAAATAACCCATATATGAGAAAGCACTTAGAAATCTATAAAAACTATATAAATTGGTCAGTACTGGTAACAGTTCTGTTGCAGTAGGAGTGCTGATTTAACTTGGCCAGCATTCTAATCTACACCCTATAAAGCATAAAGCATGCTCCTGAGACTCTTAGTGATTCTTAGTCTCGGTCCCTGAGTCCATAGATGTGTTTCAAGGATCCTGAAATTGTATGAAATTTTGTGCTCATATATTTTTATAGGCAGAAGATTTGTTATTTTCAGTAGTTTCTTGAAGGACTGTGTCAATCATTTTTTTAAATGTTTAAGAAAAATTGAATGAAACAGCTACTTGAGTTGCTTCTTAATCCTTTTCCAAATGGTTCTCAAGCTCCTCGAGGACATGCATTTGGGAGTGGAGAAGTACATGGACTATGTACTTTTTCCCTTGACTATTCTGGAAAGAGCCATGCTTTTCCACTTTGTGGAGATGTGTCTGTAAACAATCATTTTGTTTTGATTTTGCACTTCTCTTTCCTCCTTTTCTAGCTATCACCATATATGATGGTTTAATTTTTACTCTTGTCACTAATAAAAACTGTTTCCTTCTTGGTGTAGACCTTGCTTCATTTAGTAGCCTTTAAGAACCTCATCAACACCCAGTGAGGTTAGACTGGGAAATTAAGTCTACCACTGTGCGCATCATCTTTTATTGGAAAGAAAATTGATGGTAGTAGTTTTTCTGCTTGGCATGCTGCCAGGCAGTGCTGAATCTCTTAACTCCCCCTCAAAGGAATATTATGTTTACAAAAGAAAAACAAACTTGATAAACACATACAAATAACTAAAAGGGAAAGAGAAGAATTTTAAAGATTGAAGTTAAATGAGCGGTCTTTACAAGCAAATTGTAATTTCCATTGGAATTGAATAATAGAGGGCAGCAAATGAGATCCATCAATCTAGGCAACTTATATACCAGTTCCCTAGCACATTTATTGTGTTTATTATTTATTGTGTTCTGTGCTGTGACAGCAGACCCAGCATTGTCCCAAGTAGTCAAAGACATAATCCTGGCTCTAAATTAAAAACCTCCAGTCCACACAAATTTAGTTTTACCTTCATAAGCTCAACTTCTTAATTGTAAAACCTGATTGCAGAGCATGCATGAATTTACAGGGCTAATAACATCTATCTCTTGTAGCTATATGAAAGAGTTGCCCCTACCAAGAAAAAAGGAGGGAAAGGAAAATTGTCTGCAGACATTGGTATTTATAGACAGATACTCTGAGTGTTTTTGCTGCTTAACTCTGAGGTTTCAAATGTACATAACTGTGTTTTTTAAGTTCTTCCTATTATTGATTGAGAACATGAACCAGAAGTGCTGGTAGGATGGAATCTTATTTAAAATGAGTCCATCAGAAGTGAATTTAGCAATAGTGATGACAACCCAAGGAATTTTATATTGCTAATTTCAGGCATATATAACTTAACTGTTTGTACTCTGTCCAAGTGGAAAAAGGATTTGGGGTTCCCAATGTATTTGGCAGGATAGAATTAATATATTGTAGTTATTAAAAGTATAGGCCTTTAGAGTTTAACAGAGGTGAGTTTGACCTAGGCGATTAACTGTGGTCAAGTAACCTAATGTTTTGTACTTTGTATTGCCACCAAAAAATTGGAATATATGGGGGCCTCATTAGATTATCTGCATGCCTAAAATAAGGTAAGAATAATTGCTAACATGTATTAATTACTTTCCCTGGAGGAGGACATGGCAACCCACTCTAGGATTCTTGCCTGGAGAGTCCCATGGATAGAGGAGCCTGGCAGGCTACAGTCCATAGGGTCACACGAAGTCAGACATGGCTGAAGCAACTTGGCGCACACACGTTGAGTACTTAGAGCATGCTACACATTCAGCCCTCAAACAGTCCTATGATGTCCATACTATTATTATCTCCACTTGTCAGCTGAACAAACAGGCAGAGAGAGGTTCAGTAGTTTTCTCAAGATCACACAGATACTAACTGTTCAGTGTTCAAACTCAGGCAGTCTGACTTCAAACACGTACTTAAATCATTCTGCCACGTTTTATGTAAAGTACTTAAGACAATGCCAGGAACTTAGTAGGTGCTCAGTAAATGGCACCACTTAAACACATAAATGACAGAAAGAAAATAGTTTTTATTCTTTAATCTCTTACCGTTTAAAATGCAGTATACATAGTAGTTTTCTGTCTTCCTTTTATTTCCTAGAAGTAGCTGATACTACTCTTGAGTTTGGTTTAAATTAGACATAAGCCTTTAAAGTTTTATTTCCTTGAGTTTTTGGAAAACATGAAGCAAGCATCAGTTAGATGAAACATAAGTCTGGCTTTTTGCTGCTTGTACTAAGAAATTTTTTTCGGTGACCTTGTAGTCATTATTTATAGTTTCCTTTGAAGATCAGAGAACCTTAGGTTGCTTATTGCCCTAATCTTCAGAGACGATCTATGACAGACTTTTCTGATCCCAAAGAATACATCAAATCACATGAAACTGCTCAGTTATCGGGCCATGAAAACAGAGGTCATTTCTACTAAAGAATGGATTACTCCAGCTTCATCATGAAAAGAATATTCTCCTTGGAAATACCCAGACGGGTTTGCATTTTGAATATGTACCAGCTGTGATGGAAAAGAACAGTCTAATCCTTTCAATTTCTGTAGTCTACTGCTTCACTTGCACAGCAGGGGATGTGAAAGAAATGGTGTCAAAAAGCATTTCAATATAAAAGTTTTATTCTCATACTCCATAAAATGAATTAAGTAACTGAAACAAAAATAAGTTAAACACTTCAGAATATTATGTCAGTTGGTTCTAGTCACCAGGCACTTAACTCTAGTCACCACAAGCTTTTTCCATGTTGTGGCTAGCTATGCTTATGTGTAGATACTCCTGAGATGGAAACTCCAATTTACAAATACTCATATATACAAATTTGTATAAAATACTTTAGCTCTTTCAGTGTATGATTTAAGGGCAATTACTGGCAGTTGGCAGGTAGAGACCCAGTTGCATGGCAGCCGCTTCATCTGACCCGTGCATGTGAAAAAGGACACAGTCCCAGAGCAGCTGTGCTGACGATGCTTGCTCTGGATCAGACTCCCAGCAGTGCTAATCTTCAGGACTCCGGGGACCAGGGTATGTGGAAGGATGCTGGCGTCCAACGAGTCTGTTCTCTGTGTTGTTCATCCTCATCAGGACAGTTGGTCAAGCTCCTCAGGAGACTCCTGCTACAGGCTTCAGACCTCTTCTGGCAAACCACTTAATGCTTACCCCTCATTCACTCAGTCCATGAAGATGGGAGAATTCATAAATCCCATCGGTGACCCCTGGACTGGTGCATTTGCTAATCTGAAGAGTAGAACCAGCATCTTGAGATTCTCCCATCATCACTGAGGGTGATGATGGACAAAGGAAAGGAGAGAAAGCTGCAGTGAGATGGGGTCTTTTACAAGTTTTGTTCACTGCATCTTCAGCACCACAGAGAGGGCCTGTCTCCCAGTAGATGCTCAGGAAACATTCGTCGAGTGAATGAATAGGGAGCTTAGAAATGAACCAGATCCCTGGTGGGTAAGGAGAGGCAAAGCTGTTGGGCAGTGTAACATGGAGGAGAAAGGACTCATGCTTTTCTTGTAATTGCTGCCTAGGTGGTCTGCGGAGAAGGCAGCCTGCTTTGGAGCTCAGGCAAAAATGGAGTGAAACATCAAGTCTTGGTCTTTTAGGAAAAGCCGATAAACCTCATTTGGAGGATGAGGCCCATTTCACCTTGTGTGCTGAGATTTAAGATATTACTTTATGAAGTTTAAAAAATCTCATAAAGTGAGAGGGACTTCCCTGGTGGTCCAGTGGTTAAGGGAACATGGATTCGATCCCTTGTCTGGGAAGATTCTACATGCCGCAGGGCAGCTAAGCCCACGTGTCACAACCACTGAAGCCCACGCTCCCTAGAGCCTGTGTTCAGCAATAAGAGAAGCCACCGCAATGAGAAGCCTGCCCACCACAACTAGAGAGTAGCCCCCCACTCCCTACAATTAGAGAAAGCCTGCCCCGCCTGCGTCAATGAACACCCAGCACAGCCAAAAAAGCTGATAAAGTAATTAATTGATTAAAATTTATTATTAATTTAAAAACTTTAATGAGGAGGTCAAAAACCATATTCTGGTGTTGAAGCCAGTTTCTTATAATTTTATTTCCAGTGTTTAATATTTCCATTATACTATAGGTTAAATGGACTTTTATGGCCTCAGCTGGCCTTGTATGATCTATAGGTTGGGCACTATTTATTTTATTGATTATTAAAATAAATAAGAACTTTGTTCTCTAAACCAACAGAAACCCTTAGAAAAGAAGACATTTTAAAGCATTCTCCTTCAGAGGACTGTGAATTAATGCCTTGCTTCGGGTGTGTAGAGAAATTCCAATTCCATTGTCTATGAAGTTAAACTGTTCCTTAACATCAGTCTAAGAGGTGCTGAAACCAATGTCCACTATGAAGTCAGGATCAGAGGGCAGAGAAGGAAACCCAGGTGGCCAGTATGAATTCAAGGTTTGTTTAATGTATTTTGAATTTCTGGGTCATCAGTCACTTCCATATTAAAATCTAAGCACACACACACAAAAAATGTAAGTACAAAGAGTACTTTCTAACTTCCAAATTCTGAAATATTGTTTATCATTTGTTATCATCAATATGGCCTTCTCTCCATTTACATATACTTGCTTAAGTTGATTGTTAGGGAAAATGAAATCAGTTCTATCAAAATTAACAAGAATGTTGTTGAAATTGTAGTAAGAATTCACTTTATATTTTTGAATACTTGAAATATGTAAAGACTGTAAAATGTAGCTCATATAATCTAATTCAATCACTTAAAGGTAGAGATCTTACTCTGGCAGACCAGTTATTACAGATACAAGGGAACTTGTAATCTAGTGAAGAAACAGATAAATCAATAAATATAAGCAACACTGATTCATCCAACAAATATTTATTGAGCACCTACTATGTGTCATTAATTTTTTTCAGATGTTTTAGCTGCTCAGTGAATGCACATGGTAACTGCCATGGCAGGGGTACATGTACATAAGATACACCAGAACCACAGGGAAAATCAGAGAGGGCCTCACGAAGGAAAAGAATTTGATTTGAGAAGCAAAACATAAGTAGGAGACTGACAATAAAAAAGGAGGTAGGCAAGGGGTAATGAAAAAGCATTCCAGGCATAAGAAATCAAGTGGAAACAGGAGAGGAGAATAGAATATGTTCTGAATAGATAGAATAGAGTTGTCAATGTAAAGTATTGATAGTTTGTATTGCTGATTTAAAAGTAGCCTGTGTGTGTGCTGAGTTGGGGAGGAAATAAACATATAATCATATATTACATCATAAAAGGTCTTAAATGACATGCATACGTGTATGTAGAATTTATTCTATAAGATGCCAGAGATGGGAGCCTTGAAAAACTGTAAGCCATGGAGCACTGGCTTTCTATGATGGAGCCTGGAATGGAGAAGAAAGGGATATGAAGACCAGTAAGGAAGATACTGGCCTTCCCCAGTGGCTCAGATGGTAAAGAATCTGCCTGCAATGCGGGAGGCCTGGGTTTGATCCCTGGGTCAGGAAGATCCCCTGGAGAAGGGAATGGCAAACCACTCCAGTATTCTTGCCTGGAGAATTCCATGGACAGAAGATCCTGGCAGGCTACAGTCCATGATGTTGAAAAGAGTCGAACACAACCGAGTGACTAACACACACACACACACACAGAGGAGGATATTGTAGTGGTGAGAAATGGGATGGACTTGGGAGTGCCTAGTAGCAATAGGAATGGAGACTAAGTAACACCATTGGTAGTTGTTCAGAAGGTAATCCATTTCGCCCAGATTTCTAGTTGGAGCAATTGAAAATACCTTTCCTTAAGATATGGAATATGGGAAAGGGAATGAGGTGGAGCAAAGAGGTGAGTATAATTTTGAGGAGCACATTCAGGTAGAGAAGTCCAATACCATATAGCCGGGGAGAAAAATGGGCTCAAGATAGAAAACCACTGGCATTGATTAAGACTACTCTTGGAGAGGATGTTTCTTCCCCTAGAGAATATGAAAGGCATCAGTGGTTCATGGAGGAGAGGTGGTAGAGGAACCAGCAGTAAGAGCAGAATGAAATGAAATGGCCAAAAGGTAGGAAGAAATGTAGAAATGCCTGTTGTCACAGAAACCAATTACGGAGATCCAAGCACAGGGAAGAGAGAGGTAAAATGTGTCAGTGCCAAGGGTAATGCAAGTGATAAAGGGCCAAGAAGAGGAACTAATATATTTTCCATCACATCTTACAGAAAAACCCAAACCAACTTTTTGGCCAACCCAATAATTGGCTACAAAAACGTCTAATGTCCTTATCTAAAGATTTCTACAGGTATCTGTTTAGCCTTTAATTTAGACCAAAGTTGAATTCTTGATGATCTACATATCCTATTGTTATATCTTCAAGAATTTTATCATAATTTCCTCAGTCTATTCTATCCTAGCATTATCCACTAAGAATTTAAACTTAAGAATGTCTAAGTTCACATGGACCCAAAACACAAATGTTGAAGTTTATACAGTTTGTCTTCACCACCCCAACACTCCTTTTCTTGATTATTCTTCTCCCCTCCTGAGCCTTGCTTATATTCTTTTATCCCAACTGTGGACTTCTGACATGTTTGTGTTTTCTGACCCTCAGCTTTCCTCCATCAGAAATGATTCTCAAGAAAGAACCTTTGAAGTAAACCTGGTTTGAAGCTGGATATGGTTTCTCTTGCAGCAGGATGGGAGAGAAAGTGTTAAACATCCTTGGTGGATGTTTGAGGGTGAAATGTCAGTGGATGGGGGAGAGAACTGGGGCCAAGGAGGTTTTCCAGATGTCCCTCTAAGGTGACCTCTTATCTCGAAGCAATCCCTGCCTAAGGTAGAAGATGTAGCAGTTCTAGCATGACTGATTTTTCCTCCTAGAACCATACTAAACCTTTAGAAGACTGAAAGGTCACAAACATTTACTATATCAGTGATGTTCTTTTTGGAAATTATATTTTTGGCTGATAGTATTTCAATGTACTTAGTTGCTAACATAATAGCCAAGGCACACATATCCTTTATCTTGTTTAATGCCAATTACTCTGTCACTATTTTACTCGGAGCTATTGGAATAATGTCAAATGTGGTTTGGGACAGACAAGTTCAAGTCCACAGGGACCATATTTCCATGTCCTCTGAATCAGCTGTTTCCTACTGAATTTTTTTACAACAATATTAATGACTGACTTCTGTAGAGCCAAGTAGCTTGATCATGCTTTTAATTTAATTCAGTTGTTTAGGAAAGGGAAACAACTGCATTAATCATTTTTAAGATTCTATTTATGCATATGCTCTGGATACCATGTTTCCTGAAAGTGTTTTTGCTGAAGTTGTTTGATTAGGAAAAAAAAAAAAGAGTAGCTGGGTGAGTGAAAAATTTAATTGTTATGAACTTCGTTTCTAAAAGTAAAGATAAATGATGAGAGGATTTGCTTGTT
Source organism: Cervus canadensis (assembly GCF_019320065.1). Taxonomy (NCBI): domain Eukaryota; kingdom Metazoa; phylum Chordata; class Mammalia; order Artiodactyla; family Cervidae; genus Cervus; species Cervus canadensis. Next base: position 56,766,631 of record NC_057397.1, on the reverse strand, counting down.
CTGATATATAACTGAAAACTATGTTAACTTTTGCTCAGTATATCATTTATGTGTTATGCTTTCATGAGTATGTTTTTATCTCATGTCAATTAATTAAGTGCTGTTAATCCCTATTTATATTTAAGCCTCAGGTAACAAGGTTTCTAACAAATGCATTGTGTAAATGTATTCTCTTACCAAGAAAGAAGAGGAAGTCAACAAGTTCATACATCTCACCAGCAAAGGCCCAGTATCAGAGGCCAGAAAGCTTACACAAGCCTCTTGAGGGACAGGGAGCAGTAGATTAGCAATGCTTTCCTTGTAAGTTCAACATTTGTTCTTAAGAAAAGCAGATGGAAGATCTTCAACACATGCCTTAGTTGTCTGATAATAACTAGAGTATTTAAGGAAGAATACTCTCTAAGTAATAGAAGCATTACCTTAAAGGAATGGTGAGAAACTGATCATGAGGAAAAGAAAGAACTAGGTTAGGATATGAAGGAATAGAAATAATCCACTCAGGACCTGGTGTGATTTTATTTTCTCTGAGGTGCTGTCAAGGACCATTAAATAGAAGAGGCATTTATAGGATCATAAGACTGTCAGAGCTGAAAGGGTCATCTCTAGTCCAATCTCCTAATTTTACAGGTGAGAAACCCAGGCTCATTTATGCAAGGGTGATAGTACACTGTGAATTCTGATTCTGCTAGAAGACAGGCAACCTGGGAGTAATCAGGACCCAGAGCTAGACTGAGAAACTTGGGTGGAGATGGGGGAGGAGAGAAGAATTGGCTTCCAGAAAGGAAGTCCAATCTCGTGGGAAAGATGTGGAATATGAAGGGTACAACAACAGAGACAAAGTCGTATCTTGGAAAAGTAGCATCAGCTGGAAGGGCTGAGGCAGCAGGAATATTTCGACAGATGGAGAACACATAGCTGGTACTGGGAGGCCAGCAGTTGGGACTGGAAAATCCGAGGAGGTAGTGAATCCTGAGCAGGTAACTCGCGCCTTAGTTAGTCATCTTCAATCCAGAGGCAGGCATCTCATCCCTGGAAAGAAAAGAAGCTCAAACTTCCATGTGTAAAATAGATAGCTAGTGGTAACAGGCTGGATAGCGCAGGGAGCTCAGCTCGGTGCTCTGTGATGACCTAGAGGGGTGGGATGAAGATGGGGTAGGAGGGAGGTCCAGGAGGGATGGGATATAGGTATGCATGCGTGCGTGCCGGTCACAGCCAGCTCTTTGCAACCCCAAGGACTGTAGCCTGCCAGGATCCTCTCTCCATGGATTTTCCCTGCCAGAATACTGGAGTGGGTTGCCATTTCCCCCTCCAGGGGATCTTCCTGACTCAGGGATCAAACCTGTGTCTCCTGCATCTCCTGCATGGATATCTTTACCACTGAGTCACCTGGGAAGCCCCGGATATATGTATACAGGTAGCTGATTCACTTCATTATACAACAGAAACTAACACAACAACACAACATTCTAAAGCAATTCTATTCCAATTAACCAAAAAAAAAAAAAAAGGAAAGAAAAGAAGCTTCACAAGAACAGGGCTTCAATCAATCCCAGAAAGATACCTAACTGGGATGCCAATTAGGCTAAAAATATATAATCAGCATTGAATTAACAGAATGTTCAAGATGTGTATTTTAGCTTTAGAGCAAGAGAAGTTCTTAGTAGAGGGCACAGGGTGAGAGCTAATAGAGGCTAAAGAGGCAAATGGTGTGTAACAGGATGCTAGGGTATGACTCCCTACATTCCTTTTAAGGAAGGGTTTTTCTAAAAAAAAACCCACTAGTCTGTGGGAATCTAGTGGTTCCAGCTGTGAGGGAAAGAGAGCTTCAAGTCCCATGAAAATATACTTAGTCACTTCTAACATTGCAGATCCAATGTCATGTAGAACACTTTTCTGCTTTATCAGTTAACTTTTCACATTTAGTAACTGAACCTAATTTAGAGATTTCACTTGAGCAGTTTGTTTTCTTTTTTCTTTTATAAATAAATTAAATGTTTTTTTATTTATTTATTTTGATTTTTGGCCACACCCAATGTCATGCAGGACCTTAGTCCCCAACCAGGGATTGAACCCTCATCCCTTGCATTGGAAGGTGGAGACTTAATCACTGGACTACTGGGAAAGTCCCAGCAATTCTCAGTAGAACTTACATCTGTATTGTAAGAATGGAGAATTAGAGGAAAATTTGTCCTTTCCTTCCTCATTAATAATACTGATTATTCTCATGCACGCATCTAATAATAGAACTTTGAATTGTAGGTCTTGTTTTGTTTCTAGCAAAAAGAGAAAAGTAAAGAACAATGTAATTGGAACATCTTACAAAATTTCAGGAGAGTGGGATAATCCATGTTGTTGTCAGGTCAGCATTTACCCACCATGTGAAGGATCATTGAACTGGAGGTTAACATGGTATAATGGTTTACATGATATGTCAACTTGACTAGGTTATGGTGCCAAATTTGGTGTCTGCTTAGTGAAAAGCCAGACCAGATTCTTCTGTGAAGAAATTTTTGGTGTGTAATTAATATTTACATCAGTAGACTTTGCATAAAGCAGATTATCTTGAGTGGGCTGTGTCAAGTCAGTTAAAGGTCTTAGGAGCAGAAACTGAGGTTTCCTGAAGAAGGAATTCTCCTGAAGACTGCAATAGTCTTTAGGACTGCAATAGAAACTCTACCTGAGTTTTAATCCTGCTATCCTGTGGAATTTTGACTGTAGCATCAACTGTTGCCTGAATTTCCAGCCCACAGGCCAACTCTACAAATTTTGAATGTATCAGGCCCCCACAATCACCTGAGACAATTCTTTAAAATATTTTTGTATCTATCTATCTATCAAAATTGATGCTTTCAAACTGTGGTGCTGGTGAAGAATCTTTAAAGTCCCTTGGATAGCAAGGAGATCAAACCTGTCAATCCTAAAGGAAATCAACCTTGAATATTCACTGGAAAAACTGATGCTGAAGCTGAAGCTCCAATAATTTGGCCACCTGATGTGAAGAACTGACTCATTAGGAAAGACCCTGATGCTGGGAAGGATGGAAGGCAGGAGGAGAAGGGGGTGACAGAGGATGAGATGGTTGGATGGCATCATCAACTTGATAGACATGAATTTGAGCAAACTCTGGGAAATAGTGAAAGACAAAGAGGCCTGGTGTGTTGCAGTCCATTGGGTTGCAAAGAGTCAGACGTGACTGAGCAACTGAACAAAAACAACAATCTGTCTATCATCCTACTGGTTCTGTTTCTCTGGAGAACCGTGACATAGCCTGTTCTCACACTAAGAGTCAAATTCAGAAAAATCTTCAATATCTCAATATTTGATAGCTTGGTCTGGTTAGGCTGATAGCATTTGGATTTTTTTGAAAGTGTTATCAGGAAAACAATACATCTCAAAATATTGTAGTTCCAATTTCTCATGCCAAGACTTGATTAATTTCATCCAAATTTGAGTCACAATAAATTTTGCATCTGCTGAATCTCTGCCATTTTTCCTTTCAGGAGCTCTTCAAGCCAAGTTTCAGTGGGGACATGTGAAAATATCTATAAGGCCCTGGCAAATAGCAGAGTCTAAGGATGTGAAGGGCACTTTGATGAGCAGCCTAGATCATCATGAATTAATTGTTGCCAAGTATTTATTAAAAAACAGTGTCAAGTTAAGCAATTGATTTATTATTTGTTGTCAAGCACAAAATGTTTAATTCAACTAGGGATTTAACAAAATCCTTTTTTATTCACATGTTTATGATTTCTTAAAAGTTGATGCAAGCTAAAATGATCTAACTTACTGGTTTTGCGAATGAGGTACAGAAAAATTAAATGAATTTGAACAGTGATTTATTTTCAACCAGCAGTCAGAATGAAATTTTAAAAACATGTTGGACATGTTACATCTACATCCAAAATGTCCAAAGACTTCCTAAGAAAAAGCTAAAGTGCTTTCGAGTTATGCAACTTGCTACTTGATCTGCATCTTCCCCCTTGGTTACCACATTGACATCATCTCCTTCCACTGTCTTCCTGGCTCAGTCTGCTCCAGCCCGCTCCACCGGCCTCCTTGATGTTCCTTGAACAAGCCAGTAAGTCTCTGACCTCGGGACAGAAATGAGTACCATTAACAAAATGATCAGAAAAGCCCAGTCATGCATAAAAGGTATACATAATTGATGCACTCCAGATGGCAGGCCAATAAGTAGTGGAGGTGGCAGGAGCATCAGAATCAGAGAAGTCCATCAACAGATTTTGAAAACCCTAATTTGTAGGAAGACTGAACAAGAAATCTCAGTTCCTTAGTTTTGGGGATGATGGAAAACAAAGCTAAACAAAACCGTTCAACAAACATACTGAGCACTTGCAGCATGTCAAATACTTTAAGTTCTGGACATAAAACGATGCACAAAGAGGACCTCATCCCTGTTCTTATGGAATGTAGATTTTAGTGGAGGAGGACACACAAAATATAAGTAAACATGGCCTGTGAGATCATGATAGATGTAATGAATATAATAAAGTAAGAAAGAAGGGTGGGATAAGGATTGCCAGAGTCAGGGAAGGGTGGGGAGGGGAATGTTCGGCTTTATATAATGAAAGCCCTACAGAGAAGGTAGGAAAATGAAAAGAGGTAAGAGAGTGAGCCATGTGGATACACGAGGCCAGAGTGAAAGGGATGGAGTTGTAAACTTGTGGGTCAGGAGACTGACTGACATCACCAAGGGGGTGAGAAAAGGAAGAGAGGGGTCCATGGCCTTGGATGCTGCTCATTTTAGAGAAGATGAGGAATCAGCAAAAGAAAAGGGAGAAAGAGGAGCCTTCTCAAGAAAACCAGGAGAATGCCCGTATCCTGGAAACCAAGAGGAAGTGTTTCATGTTGGAGAGACATGTGACATTAACTGTGACAAAAGCTGCTAGCTAAGCCAATTAAAATGCGGGCTGAGTCTTGAATGTTAGATTTACAACATGGAGGACTTCAGTGACCTTGAAAGGATTAGATTCCGTGGCGTGGTGGGGTGAGTTTCTAACTTCTCTTGTGACTAGGGAGTGGGAAAGAGGCTGTCTGTTGAAAGAAATGCATTATTGGGATACATGGAAATGGGTATCTGAAGTGGTTGGTCTTAAACAAAATTAAATGTGACCTAATCAGGTACCCCAAGCTGGGCACAAGTTCTCCACGGCAATAGATAATATTTATGAGATTTTACCAATAGGAAGAGAGAGAGAGGGTGGCAGAGAGAGATTATATTTTAAGGAATTGGCTCATGCTTATGTGACTGTGGACCTGGAATGTTTGAAAGTCTGAGATCTGCAGGGCAGGCTGGCAGGCTGGCAGGCTGGAGACCCAGGAAGAGTTGGGAAAGCCCCTTGAGTTACAAAGGTAGTCCAGAGGCAGAATTCCTTCTTCCTGGAGAAACTTTATCATTGCTCTTAAGACCTTCAACTGATTGGTTGAGACCCACCCACATTATGGAGGGTAATCTGCTTTACTCACAGTCTACTGCCTTAAATATTAATATTAGTCTCACCTCAAAAATACCTTCACAGCAACATCTAGACTAGTTGAGCAACTATCTGGGTGCCAGAGCCTAGCCAAGTTGACATATCACAATGGTATAGTCTAGATTAACCAAACTGACCATCATGAATTAACCATATTTACTAAGTTAACCATCACAGTGGTATAGCCTGAAGAAAGTGAAAGTGTTAGTCACCCAGTCCTGTCCAACTCTTGTGACCCCATGGACCGTAGCCTACCAGATTCCTCTGTCCTTAGAATTCTCAAGGGAAGAATACTAGAGTGGATAGTCATTTCCTTCTCCAGGGGATCTTCCCTACCCAGGGACTGAACACAGGTCTCCTTTATTGCAGTCAAACTCTTTACCGTCTGAGCCACCAAATGAAAATCAAAGTTAGAGGAAAATGAAATGGAGGAGAAAGGAAGAATGTTGTGGAAGCCTGAGTGGGGAGCCAGGAGGAACACCCACCCCATGTTCAGTTTGACTTAATGCTAGAGAACTTTATTGTCCTGATATATAGGAATGAAGATTGGGTTTAGAATCAGGAACAAAGTTAGCCCAGCAGATAGCTATAACATGGTCGTTAATTGTTAGAGCACAGAGGGCATGATAGCTGTGGTCATTGACATTCTGGTCATGTTTATTGAATATATTTGTCTAATAATTACAACACTTTGCCTTGTTTTTCCTTATAGTACATATAATACGTTAAACAAGATGTATATCACATGTTATAGAACAAATGCATCCTCTATGTTTCTTTTCACTGAAGATGTGTATTTTTTGTATTTTCTCTACTTCCTGTTTCTAAAATATAAAAATAACTTTAGGAAGCTGTCTTGTGGCAATGAACACTGGGTGTTTGAATATAATAATAGCAACAATGGAAATGATTATGAGCAGTTTTCCTATTTCACGATAAATGTCATCACGGACAGACAGATGTGTCATTTCTAAAGTGAGATCCTACTTCTATCACCTTTAGTATAGCAAATAGGACTAGGTATCTCACTATATAGCCTTCACTCTAGCCTAGCCTGTCAGATCAGGCCAAAGAAGGTACCACCCTGACTTTTTTTCAATTGCATTATGGTACATACGTATTTCCTTTTTTAGCTTTGGATAGTAAATATGTTTGTTAGGATTATGGTGAAAGTCACTCATTCACTAAGTCTGATTTTCTTAGAAAGAAACATATGTATAACTTACCAGTTGCTATTTGGCAAACCTACCAAGCAGAAGATTGTGCTTATGAGACCAATGAACTTTCTCTTCATTTTGTAAATTTTGCTGGCATAGTCATTATTTTGTGGCGATAAGAGTTTTGTTCCATTTCATTGTTGGTTTTTTTTTTTCTGTTTCTTTATTACTGCTCTCTTATTACTCTTCCTGCTAAGGCTTGAGATAGGCTCTTCACATATCTCTGAATACTACTCTCTTATAAGTACTTTTTCATAATACTCATAATAACCATCTTTTCTTAAATACTCATGCTGCTCTTTATGTGTGCTGTTGTTAATATTTATAATTTTGAATTTTACAATTAGGGTAACTAAAGCTCAGAGCAATGGGGTCACTTATGTCAGATGTCACAGCCAAGAGACGGGAAGGCATGATGTTGAACTCTGAAGCCCTTTCTTTTTCAACTCTGTTATGCTACATGCACTAATTCATTTTATCTTTTCAATAATGGCAAGAACTGACATTTCATATATTTGGCTTGTAGTATCTCATTTCATATATCATATATTTCATATATTTGTATCTATTTCATATATTTGGCATGTAGTATCTCATTTAATCCTTAAACAGCTTTATGAAATAGGTATCTATTTCATATATTTGTGTATCTATTTCATATATTTGGCATGTAGTATCTCATTTAATCCTTAAACAGCTTTATGAAATAGGTAATATTATAATACTACCTTTAGTTTTTTGTAAAAGAGGAAATGGAAACACAGCAAGGTTAAGTAATGCTCCAAAATCAAACAACCTGGTAGAAGTTGGGTAAGTAAGGGAGATGTCTTTACGGTTCCCATTTCATGGATGAAGAAACTGAGATTCAAAGAGATCCAAGATTTGTTCATATTTACAAAGCTGGTTAAGTGGCAAAATTGGGTATTGTAGGTTCAAGTTTCATGGTTTTAACAGTAGTAGGAAAATTATTTCTTAAAAAGTAGAGTTCTTAATGGTTTTTGAAAGATATGAGAGCTGTGTGGTAAGAACTCTAAGCACTTACTATCTATAAAAGTTAAAGGAAGTGAATGCAAGTGAAGGCTGCAGAAGAAGCCCATTAAGAACACTGAAAAACCATTTCACACCATGAAGGGTAACTACAGACTGTTGAGAAACAGTAATAAAAGACAGTCCAACCAAGCGTACCGAAATCATAAATTGGGTTGCTGTCCGGAAACAAGTGTCACTAGCAATTGCAAAGGTATTTTTTAATCTGTGAAATAAGTATAATCTTTTAAGTCTATATCATTCTTGTTCTCTTTTCCCCATGTTCAATAGATAAATCATTTTGGTCAGTTTTTTCAACATTTGAAATAATAAGCCATCATGACTTCATTGACATAATGCTAGGAAGTTTGTGACCCAAAGTTATAAGTTTGGAAGAACCTGAAAAAAGTGTCTATGTATGGACTCCAAATTCTTCCTAGCTCTTTTCTTTTTAAGAATAGCTATTTACAATCAACAGTATGTTTTAGCAATAAAAGAGTTATTCTTTAGGCACTTGATCCGAGTCTTGGTTACTTGGGTAATGTGTTATTTCCAGTAGCTGTGGTCCAGGCTGCTAGAAACTCTACCCTCACTCATGCACATGTCACATGGGACGACAGCAAAAGTTGAGACAGACAAAACAAAAGACAGAAAGGGAATACTCTTTCAGGAGTTCAGATTTCAGTCTTAAAAATTGCCAAATAGCATAATCAATTTTTTTTTAAAAAAGGACTATCAGTTTGGTAAAATATTAATACAGTTACTCATCTGAAGGATTCTCTGTTGCTGAATTAATAATTGTGTATTATTGCGTGACAACGTATATGACACAGAGTGTATTTTAACATTGCTGATCTTTTTATTTCTTTGTAGAATCAATTATGCAGAATTAAAAATACAAACATAAGAAAGCTGAACAAACTTTGTCTTGATGTCTTCTAAGCTTTTTCGAAAAGTGTATATGTGTCTTTGTGTTAGTATAACAAAAATTTAAAGGCTGTTTTGGTTCTTAATGTTGTTCTTATGATAGGACAATTTATTTGTAGTAAGATTATTCATCTTGCAAATTCATCTTTTCATTTTATCAAGCATGCTAATAAGACACGCTTTATGTGTGATTTTTAGTGTATGTGTATAGGAAACAAAGCATACTACTACACTGGCATATTTAGCCATTTAAAAGTATTTTAAAACCTTACTAAGCTTCTGACAAGATGTTATAGCTCGCTTCTTCAGAGTGTGAGGAGGATCAGTGTTGGAATTTTAAGGGTTAAAGGTCAAAGTGGAGGAAGGGAGGCCCATTGACAGCAAGAAAGTGTATCCAGAAACAGTCCAGGAGCTTATCATTAAAACAAAACAAAATGAAGTCACCAAAGAATGAGGACCATATTTTAAAATCACAATGACATTATTTAAATATATTGAAGAACGGCTGAGTATATCAGAAAATTCTCTGCACAGAGCAAAACTCACGGTGGAATTCCCAAGGAAAAAGTAGCAACAGTAATGTACTAATGTCTTTAAAAAATTTGTAAGAAAAGTGAACATGATGAAGTTTTAGGGTTTGAAACATATGAAACATTTCTTCAGGTGGTGAACTGTTGAACCAGTTAAGATAAATCCCTGAGGAAAACAGTGGCTGATGACCTAGTGGGCTCAAGGGTGAGATAATAATAGGAGTATGAACAGTAACCACCTAGTATGTGACAGACGCTGAGCAAACTGTTTGATACCTTGGCTTTGATTTTCACCAACACCCTTGCAGTTTCCAGGTGCTCACTCCATAAGCAAAGGCTTGGGAGTCTGACAATGGGGCTCTTGTGATGACTCCACACTTATCTGTTCTTGGGGGTTTGACCAGTTCCTGGAATGTTCTGCCTGGTTCTGATAGATCTACTCTCCCTTTTTCTACTTTTGAAACAAATTTCTCCTCGGATCATATAATCTTTTATTTCTCAAGGAACTGTAGCTGACAGTGAACTGCATCTGCAAGTAGCTCCTTTTTTTCTTCCAGTTTTATTGAGATATGACTGATGTACGGCACCGTGTTAAGTTTGGGGTGTACAAACATAATGACCTGACTTACATGCATCATGAAATGATTATCACAGTATGTTTGGTGAAAATCCATCATCTCATGTAGATATGATATAAAAGCAAAAGAATTTTTCCTTATGATGAGAACTCAGGGTTTACTCTCTTAACTTTTATGTATAACATACAGCAGTGTTAATTATATTCATCATTTGTACTTTAAATCCCTAATACTTATTCACCCAATAACTAAATTTATATCTACTTTCGAGCAACTTCATCTAATTCCCATATCCCCTGCCTCTGATACCCATGATCCTGATCTCTTCTTCTATGAGTTTGTTTGCTTGTTTGTTGAAGTGTAATTGACCTACACTATGTTAGTTCCTGGTACACAGCATTGTGATCTGATATTTCTATTCTTTGAAAAATGATCCCCACGGCAAGTAGTTCCTTGTTAATCTTGGTCTCTGATGTCTGCAATGGGGGACCCCCATTTCTGGCTCTGGTTTGGTTATTCTTGGCAAATTTCAGTGAATTCTTCCTTACTTAGCTGCTCTCTCCCTTTGTTTATAGGATGTGGTGCACGTCCTCCTGGAATTACTCTGAGGATGAATTAAAAGTCAAGGCAAGAAATGAGTGAGATCCTCAGACTAGACTGAGGGAGGAAGAAAAAGCTAAGTGAAGCAAGGTCTTGAGTGCTGGGTAACATTTCTGTAGAATCCTAACGTGAACTTGATTCCAGACCAGGGTTGCCTTGCAAAGCAGAAAGTGCCCATGTGAAATCATGTTGCCCCTGCTCTTTGCTGTCTGCACTCTTATGCACCAGCAGTGCTTTGGTGACTCAGGGCCCACGGGTGTGTGACTGTAGCTGGAGGGAGCACTCAGAGGGTGGAGGGAGCACGCAGAAGTCAGAGGGAGCACGCAGAGGTCAGCATGCTATTCCTACATGGGGCAGCAGCAGAGGGCTTAAGTTAATAGAAGGGCCTTCCTGAATTGTTCAACAAATCTTCAGGCAATCATCAAAAACCCACGCTTTCCATCTGCCTTGGAAAATATTATTCAATGAAAATTTAATATTTCATTATGGTTATAGTTAGGATTATAGTTTAAAGGCAGAACTGAATTTTGAGTAGGGATGGGTGTTGATGTAGTGAATTTTTAATGTGCTGTATTATTGCCATTTTAGACAAGAAGGCTGTCTTTGGAGAGAGTTTTATTCTCCTGACAATGTAAGGGCTATTCACTCATTCAGCAAGCTTATCCTGTTGTTGTCAGTGTATTTGTGCTGGGAGCAGAAAGAGGAATAAGTTCTGGTCCTGACATCAAAGAACTTAAAGTAAAGTTAGGGAAACTTAGAATCCTGTAGAATCATTTTACGGTTCAGTAAAGTGTCTGGAGTGGCACGGTAGATGTCTGCATAGAATATAATGGGGGCATAAGGATGAGTCATCAATTTTTATGGGGTTGCTAGAAATCCCCCTGGAAAAGTTTATCTTCAAAACATGCCTGAAAAAATGAGCAAATGCTTAGTGAGTAAAGGACTGAGACACACCAGGCCAAGGCATGTGGGTGAGCAGACACAGAAGTATAAAGACATAGGGCTTAGAGGAGCTGCACTTTGAGAAAAAAGTTGTTAGATTTGAGACAGAGAAAATCTTAGAGTACTGTTCCTATGAGACTGAAGAAGGCAGTATCCACAAGGATGGAAAGGAGACAGATTGGAAAAATGATTTTAAAAATATAGAGTCAACAGGACCTGGCTGTGGGCTGGAATAAAGGACAAGGGGCATCTAAACTGATTCCTGGTTTCCTGGTTTGAATGACCAGATAAAGTATCAGCCATTCACTAACATGGGGAAAAGCTCAGAAGAGGACAAAACATAGACTATAGATTAGAGATGATTTTGAGATGTCCGTGTGTAATCTAGGCAGTAAAATAGGTATTTCTGGACCACAGGAGAGAGGTCTGATATAGAGGCATGGATTTGGGTGTTACTAGCGTGTATGTGCGGAGAAGCCAATGGCAACCCACTCCAGTACTCTTGCCTGGAAGATCCCATGGACGGAGGAGCCTGGTGGGCTGCAGACCATGGGGTCTCTAAGAGTCGGACACGACTGAGCGACTTCACTTTCACTTTTCACTTTCATGCATTGGAGAAGGAAATGGCAACCCACTCCAGTGTTCTTGCCTGGAGAATCCCAGGGACGGGGGAGCCTGGTGGGCTGCCGTCTAAACAGTCGCACAGAGTTGGACACGACTGAAGCGACTTAGCAGCAGCAGCGTGTATGTGTCAAGCTGTTGTAGCTCCAGGAGTTGATAAGATCACTAGGAAGGAAGTTAATATTGGAAAACCACAGAGAAGTTGTCTCTGGCAATTACCACCATTAGCAGACTGGATAGGAAACAGATCTGTCATATAAACCAAGAGGGGTAGTAAGATAGTAGCATGCAGCTCAAGAGAGCTATTTCCAGTTGACCAAAGGAAGAGTTCTTCCATGCAGGAGGATGTCAAATGATAGGAAGATGTTAAGTGATGCACAGAGGTCAACACTTCCAATAAAAAGAGATCAGTGTGTTAGGATGTCAAAGTTGACCTCTGCCAGAACAGAGTCATGGAGAGTAGGAAGGGCACAGTCTTAACTACAGTTCACTGAAGAATCAATAAGAGAAGAAAAACTATTATTTGGCAAAGCTTGCTGAGAAGGGATGGAGATTATTGGTGGGGAATTAAAAGCCATGGAGTGTTTTCAAACAGGAACTTGAGCTGGTTTAGCCTTCTGAAAGGAGCATAGGAAAGAACGAAATGTTGGAAATGTTGAAATACGGGAGAAAGAGGAAATACCTTCATAGCTAGCCACCAGAGGAGACGGGAAGACATGGATTCAGAACCCAGGTGGAGAGGTCAGCCCAGACCAAGGAAGAAGGATACTTGTTCCTTTGCGAATTTGGGAGAGATTTGACACAACCACTATTCTTCCAAGTAACCCTTAAAGCATCCTGCAAAGCATTCTAGTCTGCCTTTTCCTGACTGTTTTCTGAGGATAGATTGAATGATTGGAATGTTTTCTTGAGGTTTTCATTATTCTTCAGAAATTTAATCAAATATTGGTGCTTGTTTATTAGTCATGTTTTCATGTTTTTGATTTTTGTGAAGATGCAGTCTTTCTGGCACAAGCATTTGCAAATTAAGTGCTGTTAAATTCACAAGAGCTGAAAAACCCTGATTGCCAGCCTTAATTATCAGCCTGAATTCTCTCTGTTGTGTGAGTGTTGGTGTCATAAGGCAAATCGCAAATGTCTGCTCACGCAAGTTCTTCCGTTACAGTCTTAAGAGCTATTAATATAAAAACTAAAGCTACTCCCCTTATGTAATGTTCTGTGATGCTTTCCTGAAAACCAAACCCTTAGTTTCTGGTTACCTGTACTAGTCTGTCTCTCTGTCCTCCCTTGGCTCCTTTTCTCTCTCCTTATCTCTGCCTCCCTCCCTCCCTCCCCTCCTTTGTCATCCCCTCCCTCCCCTCCTTTCCTTCCTCCCCATCCTTCTTTTCTTTATTCCTTTACAAGTCACTGATTTCTCTCTGTTTTACATGTTATAAATAATTCTACAATCAGTAAACCATTGCCAGTTCCTTCTTTCAGACCTTCAGCATTTCTCGCTTTCATTGTGGCAAAAATCTCCCAAACTGGTACTGCTGCCACAAGTCTTAATCCTCTCTAATCAACCTTCCATATGTCCACCATCTTTATTTTTTTAAAAAACACTTTTAAAAACTCTTATCTGCCACATGGAAACTGCCTGTGGCCTTGACAGTCACGGTAGAGGAAAATGGGGACCGTGAAAGCCAGAAGGACTGGGTTGATGACTTGCCTTACTTTAGAGCCTAATATGACTCCTATTGACAACAGTACGAAGACCAGATTTTCATTTATGGATTTTTATAATCCCTAGCTCCAACTTGCTTTTTAAGACTTGACCCCCTTCGATTACCTTATCTTTTCCATCAGTGTGTGTGACTGACATTCTACACGCTTGCTGTCCTGCAGCAGCGTCTTTACCCAGAATATCCCATGTTCTTTCTCTTTCTCGTGTTTCATTTTCTCTGAAATGCCTCCCATCCTTTTCCACATTTAAGAATCAAACAAAGCAAACAAAAATTCCCACTTATTCTTTGAGGCCCAGTTTAAATATCATCTTAACTGTAGTCCATCGTCATAATTTGCATCCCACTTTCACTTTCACTTTTATGTTGGAAATGGTCACCCACTCCACTGTTCTTGCCTGGAGAATCCTATGGACAGAGGAGCCTGGTGGGCTATAGTCCTTGGGGTCGCAAAGAGTCGGACGAGACTGAAGCGACTGAGCTTGCACACATGTCATCATGGGATGTGGCAGTAGTTATTTCAAAGAAAACTAAATGTGGTTAGGAGAGGGATCCTTGTGGTTTCCACCTTGTCTTATTCTCAAGATAAAAACATCTGCTGACTCCATTTGAAGCAAGTGAGCTCTTATCTCAGGGTACTATTGTGTTTGTTTACTTGTCTACTTCTCTTGCTAATTAATTTTTGTATTCCAGCACTTAGCTCATAGGAAACAAAAACAAATGTAGAAGGACTAACATTTATCTGCACAAACAGGTGATCCCTAAGGATTAGCTTTGCTCCTGGATGGCAAGAGATGATAAGGAGGAGTCTAGATCAACTCTCTCTAATAAGCAATAGCATGCCCTTAAAGTTTGAAAGTTATTGCAAGATGTTGAGTAATATGGAGAAGTGAGTGGTTTCTCATGCTAGTCAAACTTCACCATTGACCTAATTTTTAGTAAAGGGCACATGTGGTTTCAGGGCTCACAGGGCAAACACAGTTCAGCAATTTTGGAAAGAATAAGAGTCCTGGAAAAGATTTTGAGTCTGTTCAGCCTACTTTGAGAAGAACTGCTCTCTTAACCATGTTTTAAAGTCTTTTAAAACAGATACCACTTAGCATGTATGTATGAGTGTGTGTGTGTGTGTGTGTGAGAGAGAGAGAGATGCTAGCAATAGTTTCATTCACTAAAAGAAGATTGGCTATAATTTTTAGACTTGGTTGTTTTTTAACTGACATGGTAAAAAACTGCTTGACATAGCTCAGAAACCAAATAGACAAAAGTGAGTGTTTAAGACAGTTGTTGTTTGGCAGTAATAATAACAGCTAGTATTTTTTAAGCACTTATTATGGATCTGTGACTATTTTTTGTTGTGGAGAAAGCTAGAGAGTAAATCTGTTTCAAAGGAATATAAAATTATTTTAGAATGCGCTTTGAAAATTAAGTGCAAGATTAAAAATGCAGAGAAATACTTTGAAACCAGAAGTATTAATAATATGGATAGGGATGAGACCTACCATGTTTGAGAACAAATTTCAAAATGCAGTATTTAACAATGTATGATACTGATACAACAATAGACAGTCAGATCAGAGAAACATAACGTGTAGACCAGAAACAGATGCCATTATATATATAACCATTTAGTGCAAAATAAAGAGGCACTACAAAGAAGTAGAGAACAAAATGATTAGTCAATAAATGATGCGACAATTGGCATTGTTATACTGTGAAGAAACAATCAATTTAGTTACTCACTCTGCACCATACGCAACAGTAAATTTCAGGCAGAGGTGTTAAATATAGTCAATTCATGGATAATCTAAAAGAAAATAGAATTTATTTGTTACTGGGTTTCTAGAAGGGGGAGGACTTACATAAGCTTAGAAACAAAAGAAAGCACCAAGGAAAAGATCAACAGCTTTGTCTTATTCGTGTAGCTAAAAGTGCACAGCCTCTTAAAAGCAAATTCCTGAATAAGCTGGCAAACAATAGAGTCAAATAAAGTATTTTTTATCTAATTAAGAGACAGAGTTTAATATCTCTACTAAAGGAAGGATATATACAAATCTCTCTAAAACAGTAACTTTGTTCGCACAGAACATAAAAATGATAAACAGATATGGCAAAATGTTTGTCTTCATTAGCAACCAAATAAATATAAATTAAAAGATTGGCATGCTATTTCTCCATATCAATATATAGCATACATGAGAATGAATGAAAATAGTGACAGGTGCTATGACGAATTCTCTTACAGTATTGGAGTTTATATATGTTGTTTTTAAAAATCAATTTAGTGATTTTCATTGAGCCTAAAAAATGGTCATATATTTTGACCCAGAATTTAATTTCTAGGGATCTGTCCAAAGGAATTAATTGCCAGAAGGAAAATCAAAACAGTCCTTATAGGGAAAGATGTGTATCAGTGTTTGTATTAGCATGTGACTGACTGGTTTAACAAATCACAGCAAACCTGGTGGCTTAAACAACGGAAATGTATTCTCTCTCAGGTTTGGAGGCCGGAAGTACCAAATCTTTATCACTTGGCTGGAATCAAGGTGCCAGCAAGGCTGTGCTCCCTCCAAAATCTCTAGGGGAAAACCCATTCCTGGCCTCTTCCAGCTTCTGGTGGCCCCTGGGATTCCTTGGCTTGTGGCTGCATCACTGCAATCTCTACCTCTGTGGTCACATGGTTTCCTTCTCTTCTGTCTGCAGTCCAAACTTCCTCTGTCTCTCTCTTAGAAGGACGCTTCTGATTGCATTTAGGGCTCACCTGGATTGTTGCCGTTGTTCAGTTGCTCAGTCATGTCCAACTCTTTGGGACCCCACGGACTGCAGCACGCCAGGCTTCCCTGCCCTTCACCATTGCCCGCAGCTTGTTCAGACTCAAGTCCATTGAGTTGGTGATGCCATCCAACCATCTCATCCTCTGTCACTGGATAACCCAGAATAATCCCTTCACCTCCGGGTTATTACTTATTCACATCTGCTAAGATTTTTCCTACAAGGTAACATGTAAACCTTCCAGGGATGGACTAGGATCTCTTTGGGGGACACTTCCCTGTCCGTCACAATGTGCATGCCTTAACTCCACATGCATGCATGCAAGACCCTGTGTGAGGTATGGGAGCAGCTGCAATGAGCCGGGGTATGGTACCTGCCCTCAAAGAACTTATGGTTGGGTGGGAAAGCCAGGTAATAAACCAGCAACTGCAGTCTACAATGAAGAGAAGCCTCTGGCACTAAGGGGACCAGAGTTTGAGGGTGTCAGGGAAGGGAGGCAGTAACATGTTATTTGCAACTTGAAGGATAAAGGAGAGTTGGCTGAGGGGCAGTGCAGGGAGAAAGGAAGCCAGTTAGACTTCCCTACATCATATGTCCTTTAGAGTACAGCAGGGGACTTCCCTGGTGGGCCAGCAGTTAAGACTTCACCTTCCAATGCGAGGGGTTCGAATTCAATCCCTGATCCCCCTGGTGGGGGACTAAGATCCCACATCCCTTGTGGCCAAAAAACCAAAACATAGAACAGAAGCAATATGGTAACAAATTCAATAAAGACTTTAAAATGATCTACATTTTTAAAAAGTTAAAAAAAATAAAGTACAAGTTCTCCTTAAGTGCACTGTGCTCTTACGTTTGAATATTTGTTCATCTTCGGGCCTTGACACACACTTTTACCTCTTCCAGGAACACCTTGCCTACTCCTCAACCTTCTGGTTTTAGCCTGAGTGCTCTGTTCTCTCACAGCACACTCTAGCTACCCTGCCGTGACCCTTAACCCAATTCTAACTGCCCGTTTGTTACTTGTATAAATCCTCTATGAGTTTGTTACTTCTGAGAGATGCTAGTTTGTGCCTGAACTGGTCACTATGACAGTGCTAGCTTCCTATCTCCTAGTAGAGTATCTGGCACCTAGCTGATGCCACAGATTATTCGATGAGTAAGTAAGTGAGTGAATGAATGAATGAATGAATGAACACAGCTGATGGGGAATGGCCAACTGATTAGCATTCATTTACCAATCCTCCTTTATGTTTTTCATTTTGTTATTTGGCTGCACTGAGTCTTTTTGGTGGTATGCAGTTTCTTTAGTTAAGGCATTCAGGCTCTTAGTTGCTGCATGAGGGATTTAGTTCCCTGACTAGGGATCAAACCTGAGCCTCCTGCAATGATAGCTTGGATTTGCTAACCACTGGACCACCTGGGAAGTCCCTACCAATTCTTCTTTTTGCATTGAACTTTTATTAAATATGCAGCTTATTAAGGTAGACTAAGCATTAAATTTGACATAGGTCAGGCAGATGCAGGTTCAAGATTAGGTTTTCTTTTATTTAATTGTGTAACAATGTATCACCTAGTATGCTACAGCTCATGGGATCAAGAAGAGTCTGATGCAACTTAGCAACTGAACAGCAACAACTATGTATCGCCTAACATCCCTTGACCTCCTTTTTGTCTCTCCGTCTATAAAATTCAGAGCTTGGATTAAAGTATATCTAAGGCGGCATTTCCATGATTCTTGCCATATCCTAGTCAAACCATTTCTTTGTTCACCTCTCTCTGTTTGAAAAGTTTTTTCTCCCCTGGACTCCCTTGGAGACCTCCCGATGACCCCTAAGGCAGAGCTCAGGTACCTGCAGCTCCTATTTCTCCCCTAAAGCTGGCAGGACTCCTCACTCTGCTTCTCCAAACACTTTGCAAGTATCACTCATAGGATATGCCACACTGTACATAAATGCTTATGTGTTTCCTATTCGATTCTTATCCCAGTTCTTCACCCTCAAGTAGGATTTTGTTGTTATTGTTCAGTCACCCAGTCACAACCCTTTCTTTGAGACCCCATGGACTGAAGCACGCCAGGCTTTCCTGTCCATCACCAACTCCCGGAGATTACTCAAACTCATGTCCATTGAGTCGGTGATGCCATCCAACCATCCCATCCTCTGTTGCCTCATTCCAGTTCCACAAAGCAGGTATGATGTTTTCAATCTCTTTGTATCCTTACTCCCGAGTGCAGTTCCAGCATCAATTAACAGTGAATGCAATTGATTTAATTCTTTTTCCTTTTCTCCCATGTTACACGTGAGCTTTTTTACAAAATGAGGTAGGAAAGCAAGAGTGATGTTCAAATCATAGCAAGTCAGCAGAGATGGGTAGCAGCAGCACGCTGCAATCAGGCAGTTTGCACAACTGTTCTGTTCAGTTATGTACATTCAGTCCAAACGGTTACTTTGTGTAGATATAATTCTCCATATCTTATCAGCAGTAGATGGATTTGGCTGAGGTTCCTCTTAGGAGGAAGTTACAGGTAACCTTTTTGAGCTACCTGGATCCATTTAGTAATTTACTTTTAGTAAATTGCTTAAATAGAACCTCAGTGGCCTAGAAAGTTAGCACATGTGCCTAAAAGTAAGCAATTTACTCTCTTCTCAGTTATGGGATTAGTCCTTAATGGACTCTTTAAATCTTAATGACTTCCTCAGAGTGTGGAAGAACAGTAGTCTTTTATGGTATTCTAACTTAAGCATTTCAAATCAAATCACATATATTTATTGAGCTCTGTGCAAAGCATGGTGCTTAGCTGTGGGGCATACAAAGATGATTAAGATACAGTTGCTATCATTAAGGAGGGTACTATCTTTTTGGGTACACAAGACAGATGTGTGATAAATTAATTAATAATACATGATTTAAATAACAATTTGAGAGACTTGTTGAAAAGATTCCACAAGGCAGTAAGTGATTAATTGGCAAATTAATTATTCAGACTACATATAGTAAGCATTCCAGAGAGTGGGAGAACCTTTTAGGTTATGTAAGGCTTTCTGAAGAAGGAAGTAGTTCAGTTAAACCTTCAAAAATGCCTGGGAAGGGAGAAGGAATTTGTATTATCTGGGAATGTGAGTAGGAATGCCCTGTACCTCCTACCTGGTAAAACAGGTAACACTCTCAGGAAGTAGTAGGTAGTGAATTGTCTTAGATTTTGCTGTTATAGCAAAATGCCATCTACTACATAGCTTATAACAACAGAAATTTATTTCTTACAGTTCGAGAGGCTGGAAATTCTGAGATTGGGGTGCCAGCATGGTTGGGTGAGAGTCCTCTTCTGGTTGCAGACTTCTCATTATATCCTCACCTGGTGGAGGGGGTGAGGAAGCTCTGTCAAGCCTGTTTTATGAGGTTCTCATCTCATTCATGAGAGCTACCCCTTCATGACCTAATCATCTCCCAAAGGCCCCACCTCCAATACTATCACATTAGGCTTTAGGATTTTACCATATGAATTTTGGGGTGACACAGACATTCAGATCGTAGTATAGGTCAAGCACCAGGAAATTTCTGGGAGAGAGTTCAGTCTGGAATATAGCATCTGGAGGAAAAGAGCCAACAACATGTGACCTAGTCTTGGCAAGAAGTCAGTATCAAGAGATTTAGTGGAAAGGAGAAAAATGTCAAGATAATTGACCGCACATAGGTAAGAGTTAATTATTGCAAAGACAATTAAACAACAGCAATAGTAGCAGCAGTGAACAACAATATTTCAGGTGTTGCCAAGGCACAAGCACAGATACATGATCCAATTTCATGTATTAATTCCTTCAATCCTCACTAATTTATTGATCAGATGCTAATATAATTCCCATTTTACAAATGAAGCTATCAAGACATCAAATGATACTTACCAGTCAAATGGCAAAGAAATTCTGCTCACAGTTAGTACCCTTACATGAGCAAAGACTGTCTTGGCAAACCTAATGCCCTAAGGACCTGAGAATTTTAAGCAAGTTGTTGCTGCTGCTGCTACTGCTAAGTCGCTTCAGTCGTGTCCAACTCTGTGCAACCCCATAGACGGCAGCCCACCAGGCTCCCCCGGCCCTGGGATTCTCCAGGCAAGAACACTGGAGTGGGTTGCCATTTCCTTCTCCAGTGCATGAAAGTGAAAAGTGAAAGTGAAGTCGCTCATTCGTGTCCAACTTGTAGCGACCCCATGGACTGCAGCCTACCAGGCTCCTCCATCCATGGGATTTTCCAGGCAAGAGTACTGGAGTGGGGTGCCAAAACAAGTTGTTAGGAGATGGTTTAATGTATTAATACAAGGGTGTTTACTCTGGCCTGAATCATCCATTCACCATGTGTTCATCCGCCCATGAATTTAAGTTGCAACCACCAGTGCTGTCTGTGTCATTTGACTAGATTTCTCAGTACTTTTTCACTCAGGCTCTTTTTCTGCCTGTTCTACCTTCTACCCCTGAGACACTGCTTTGATTCCTGCTTCTATGTTAGTTTTGGACTTAATCTCTCCAGCCTTAAAACTCGGTATTTACCAACGGACATTGACTTGACTACTGTCTTGATTGTTGGTCTGTTGGACTGTCTCTAGCAGGAAGTTCTGGTTTCCATTCCAACCCATAATCAGTCTTATGAGTCCAACACTCTCCTTATCCTATATTTCATACAGGTCAATCCTATAGCTCCTTCTTCACTGTTCTCTAAGTGGTGATAGGGTAGGTGGGAATAAGGGTGGGTTCAGACATGAAAAAAAATTGATCTGTATTGGGAATCAATGACTTTGCCTGAAGCAGGGTTCTTCCAGGGAACAGAGGGAGACAAGTCTGATTTGTCCATAGAGACTGAGATGGGAAGGGCCCTATCTTGAAATATTTGAAATGTAGCCATTTTTAGCAATAAGATTTAATGTGAAAATAATTACAAAATTAACACAGCGATATATTTTAAAAGCTCCAACTCTGTCTTATGTTTGCAAAATTCGAGTCATACATGGGATCTGTTTCAGCCAGACTTTTCTTTCCAGTTTCGAGGAATATACACCACTTCAGAATCTCTTAGATTAATGTTTCTTAAGAGAGGATTCACTGGAATATCAGGCTCAGATACACAAAATGACAATTCCTAGGTCATGCTCCTGAAGTACTAGATCTGAAGCTTTTAGTGGTTGGAGGTAGTAGATTTCACCTTTTTAAAATAGATTTTTATTGGAGTATAGTTGCTTTACAATATTGTGCTAGTTTCTGCTGTACACCACAGTGGATCAGTTATACATATGCATATATCCCTCCTTTTAGGATTTCCTTCTCATTTAGGTCACCACAGAGCACTGAGTAGAGTTTGCTGTGTTGTTGTTCTTGTTGTTGTTGGTTCTCATTGTTGTTGCTCAGTTGTTCAATCACGTCTGACTCTGCAACCCCATGGATTGCAACACGCCAGGCTTCTCCGTCCTTCACCATCTCCTGGAACTTGCTCAAACTCGTGTCCATTGAGTCGGTGATGCCATCCAACCATCTCATACTCTGTCATCCTCTTCTTCTCCTGCCCTCAATCTTTCCTAGCATCAAGGTCTTTTTCAATGAGTCATTTCTTCACATCAGGTGGCCAAAGTATTGGAGTTTCAGCTTCAGCATCAGTCCTTCTGGTGAATATTAAGGGTTGATTTCCTTTAGGATTGACTGGCTTGATCTCCTTGCAGTCCAAGGGACTCTCAAGTCTTCTCCAACACCGCAGTTCAAAACCATCAATTCTCTGATGCTCAGCCTTCTTTATAGTATGACTCTCACATCCATACATGACTACTGGAAAAACCACAGCTTTGACTATATGGACCTTTGTCAGGAAAGTAATGTCCCTGCTTTTCACTATGCTGTCTAGGTTGGTCATAGCTTTTCTGCCAAGGGGCAAGCTTCTTTTAATTTATGTCTATAGTCACCATCTGCAGTGATTCTGGAGCCCAAGAAAAAAAAGTCTGTCACTGTTTTCATTGTTTCCCCATCTATTTGCCATGAAATGATGGAACCGGATGCCTGGTTTTTATTGAATGTTGAATTTTAAGCCATTTTTTTCACTCTCCTCTTTCACCTTCATCAAGAGGCTTTTTAGTTCCTCTTTGCTTTCTGCCATTAGGGTGGTGTCATCTGCATATCTGAGGTTATTGATATTTCTTCTGGAAATCTTGATTCCAACTTGTGCTTCATCCAACCCAGCATTTTTCATGATGTACTCTGCATATAAGTTAAATAAGCAGGGTGACAATATACAACCTTTCGTACTCCTTTCCCAATTTGGAACCAGCCCATTGTTCCATGTCCAGTTCTAACTATTGCTTCTTGACCTGCATACAGATTTCTCAGGGGGCAGGTGAGATGGTCTGGCATTCCCATCTCTTTAAGAATTTTCCACATTTTATTGTGATCCACACAGTCCAAGGCTCTTGGGTTCTCATTAGTTATCAATTTTTTACAAAGTATCAATAGTGCATATGTGTCAATTCCAATCTTCTAATTCTTCCCATCCCACTCTCCTTCCTCCCTTGGTATCCGTAAATTTATTCACTACGTCTGTGTCTCTCTTTCTGCTTTGCAAATCAATTCAGTTCAGTCGCTCTGTCATGTCCGACTCTTTGCGACCCCGTGGACTGCAGCATACCAGGCCTCCCTGTCCATCACCAACTTCCAGAGTTTACTCAAACTCATGTCCTTTGAGTCGGTGATGCCATCCAACCATCTCATCCTCTCTCATCCCCTTCTCCTCCTGCCCTCAGTCTTTCTGAGCATCAGGTTCTTTTCACATGAGTCACTTCTTCACATCAGGTGACCAAAGTATTGGAGTTTCAGCTTCAACATTAGTCCTTCCAATGAATATTCAGGACTGATTTCCTTTAGGATGGACTGGTTGGATCTCCTTGCAGTCCAAGGGACTCCCAAGAGTCTTCTCCAGCACCACAGTTCAAAAGCATCAATTCTTAGTTGCTCAGCTTTCTTTATAGTCCAACTCTCATATCCATTTTGCAAATAAGATCATATATACCATTTTTCTAGATTTTATATATATGTGTTAATATATGATATGTGTTTTTCTCTTTCTGGTGGTAGTAGACTTTGAATTCTCACCCTAAATGATTGTTAAGTGCACCAAATTTTTCGTTAAAGGAAGACCAATAAATGCTGCAACCACATTATCAGACTTTACAGAAAACAGTAACAGTTTTTGTGAGTCAGTGTGATTCTAGTGATAGATTTTATTTCGTTAGAAGTATTGTTAACTGGTATCTCACCACTGTGACTCTGATTTTTTTTTTAAATCTCTTTAGCCCTTATTCTCTTTTCTCTTACTTTTACATACTGATTTTTGCTCACTGAACAGTTTCTACTACCTTAAAGCTGGTACTGCCTCATGCTTGTGCTACCTGTTTTTTCTCTGAATTTCGGTCTGCTCTGCTTTTCTTCTCAACTGATGATTTTGTCATTGTCCAGGGGAAAGTTGCACAAAATCTTAAGTCAGAGATTAGGAGATCTCTGCACTAGTTAATGCTCATAGTTTTTATTTGCTTTTATTTTCTATCCTCATGAATAATTTTAATATTTGCAGGATTATAGAGGAGATACAACTGTGATTTATATTTCCCAAGTTATGTAATTAAAATCACATAGTCTATCGTGTTTTCCTCACCTCTCTCTAAGGCTGCAGATGCCCTGCATTTAAATTCTAAAACAGAGAAAACCTGATTTATTTTGTTGGTGACTTTCCTACATAGAGCAGCTCTGTTAGAAGAGATCTCATGTCGTTTCACATATCCCTTGCCAGCCTTGCATTTGATTACCCATCCTTGTTCCAATTCACTGCAGCCAGAGTAGTTACGTCACAGGGTCAGCTTTCCTTAGAAATAGGAACTATGGACAGTCAAGAACTTAGAACATAAACATCCCTCTCTGATCCATAGCTACATTAGCTGAGTATATGGTGATTTGGGGATAGCCTGTTTAGTGTGTGTGTGTGTGTGTGTGTGTGTGTGTGTGTGTGTGTGAGAGAGAGAGAGAGAGAAAATATACCCAAAATACATCATTTTGCTGATACATCATTGCTTGCCTCAAGCATTTGGGTCTACCTGAGGATGGCTCTGGACACAAAAGAAGCTCACGGTTGGCTACCTCACTGGGTATTATTTGTCACTGTGGCTTTATAGTAGAAATGCAAAGATAAGGCTGCACGTAAGAGTCACACACTACTACTTCTCTATTCCATAGAGGCTGTATGCACAATAAAGATTCATGAACCTTTATTTCAAGAGCTAGCTAAAAACAAGACAATAAAGTTGGTTGAAGGATTCCATAGATATCAGAAAAATCCACAGGCCTATAGCTTCTTCAGACCAGGGAATCAATTACATGCTAGGTTCCTTGAGAAACCATGCATTATTATTTATAGCAGGCTTGTCAATTGATTATTATGGACTGTGCTTCAAAAAAATAAGAAGCCTTGATTTATAGGCATCTGTTTTCTCACAGTGGATATGCAATGCTGGTGCCCACTGTGTTCAAAAGAAAAGAAAAATTATTCAACACATGTCATGATGGCCATATTATAGGAAAATTTGAATGAATAATTATTTTCCTGAACACTGGCTATTGAACATACTACATGAAGCATGAAACTTTTATTCAAAAAGAATCACAAACTTTATATTCTGTAAAATCTTTTTTTGGCATTATTGAGAATATTTACTAAATATAGAAAGTCCTCAACTATTCACTCAACAAATATTTATCAAGAATCTATTATGTTCCAGTCATTATGTGACAGACAGTAGCAAGATAAAGTCCCTCTTTCATGGAGCTTACCTCCCAGTGGAGGAGAGTGGGGAAAAATAAGATGATTTCAGATAGCAGAAAGAGGCAAGAGGAAAATAAATTAGAGTAATGGACAAAAGAGAAGGGGAATGGGTGGAGGTGGGGCGCTTTAACAGACAGCTACTCTAACTGGAGAGGCAAGGAAAGGATGCTCAATGGAGATAAAATCTGAGCTGAGACCTGGATGAAGAGCAGCAGAAACATTTCTTTAATGCTGGTGAAAGTGTTTTATGAAACAACACCTTGGTATAAACTATGGGAAGTTGTAGGCACACATACGCCCTATGACTTAGAAAACCCTTGCTCAGGTATATATTCAACAGAAATGCCAGCAGGTTTGTGTCTCATACAATTATGTACAAGGACTCCCTGTCTACTTACATACTTAGTAACGATGTTCGCATTTATGCTAGCCTCATTAGAGCTCCACACTGAGGGTTTGCCATTGAGATGTGCAACATTTCTGACTGCTATTGATTTACTGAAAGACGTATTGCTCCAAACACCTACAATGTTTCACAGTCTCAAACTGTGAACAGTTCTAATGTCCACCCGCACTAGAATGCACACATGAATTGTGTTACTTCATATGATGGAATACTTTAAATCAATGAAAATGAAAGAATTGTATTTGCATATGCATCATGGATGCATTGTGCAAGCACAGGGATAAATGACGGATCCCAGACACAAAGGAACACATGGTGTGTAAACCCACTTATATAAAGTTCAAAACGGAGGTGAAGCTAAACACTAGGGTTTAGGGGATGCAACTCAGGTGGTTGTCTGAAAACAGGCAGAAAGATGATCACTGTGTAAGTCAGGATAGCAGTTGTCTCTGAAGGAGGGAGGTTAGTACTCAGCAGTGGACAGGTGGGAGGCTTTGGGGTACTGGCAGTATCTGTTGGCTTGCAGAATAACCCCCCTATCCTGACTCTCCATTGACTTGGTTTATAGTTATATAAGTTTCACTGAACTCCACATTATTATTTTGTGCATATAGCTGTTTGTTATATTTCACAGAAGAAAAAAATTCAAAAAGTTCAACCTATGCATCATTGAGTACTACTTGTACAATAGCATGAAAACAAAATCAAAGCATAACTTATTCAAAACATTTTTTTAAAGTATACGAGATTAAAAATATTGATGAGATTTTAAGGTTGCAGTAAAGATGCTTAAACTATTAAATACAAATATGACTTTATCTATAATAGAAAAAATCTTGTTGTCAGTCACTAAGTCATGTCTGACTCTTTGTGACCCCATATACTGCAGCACGCTAGTCTCCTCTGTCCTTCACTATCTCCCAGACTTTGCTTAAATTCATGTTCATTGAGTCAGTGATGCTATCAAAAAATCTGATATTTTATTAATTTTTAATTTGCTACCTCATTGCTGTTTACCTGTGAAAGAAGCTGATCAGCGATTTAGTCTTATTTTAAACCACACCAGAAGGTTTTCTAACTATTAGATTAGTGACAGGAACAGAAAGTAATATTTTATATAATACCCTTTATGCTGAGAGTGCCTTAAGGTACTTTACAGCGTAAACATTGGTAGTGAATAACCTTGAAAAAATTTTGCCATTATAAAGCTTTTAAAACTCTATACATATCAAATAAGTAAATGTTGGCCAGAATGCAAGGTTTTTGTTACTATTAATATTCATATCCATGCCTACTAGGGGTGTGTATATAATAAAACACCATGTTGAAATAACAAAGGTCAATAATCAAGAAGAAAGATTTACCGTCTACTTATCTACTTGGTAATGATGCTCATATTTGTCCTGACATCACGATGGTTATTACTAAGTGCTAGGGGTTGGAATGTGTTATATAATGTTGCTGAAAACTATTGGTTCCTGAATAACTTAATGCTCAATCCACTGTGACACATGGGACTGCCAGGGTGTACAGTGATCTCATAACAAAGGAAAACCTTGCATGTTTTTTCTTTGTTCTGTAATTTCTTATTTCCTGTGTGTATGTATCTGCACATGCATACACGTCTCCACAAAAAATGTACTGTGTTAATTAGAGATTATCACCTAAAGTGATGAAATCTATCAGCAGTCCTTAGCCACACTTAGTCTCTTTCCAGCATCTCAAACAGCAAGCTCAAAGTTTGCTTAGACAGGGATGAACTAAATTGTATTAGAAACCCAGGTTCCCTCCAGGACAGAAAGGATTGAGATGTCACAAAAATTAGTGTTATACTGCAAAAACCTATGGAGGCAGACTTGTTGGTCCTGAGTAAGGTCCAATGCTGGTGTAGGTGTAGAAACTTCACTGCTAAAATTATGAGATAAAACTACTATAGAAGGTAAAAAGACTTAAAACTACAGAATTGGCTTGGGTAACAAGATAGATGGTTAGAGAACAATGATTTTTTTTCTGGAGTCAATGAGGCAGTAGACACTAGAACCTATGTGTCTACTATGCATGTATGTGTGTTAGTTGCTTAGTCGTGTCTGACTCTGCAACCCCATAGACTGCAGCCCACCAGGCTGCTCTGTTCCTGGCATTTTTCAGGCAAGAATATTGTAGTGGGTTGCCATTTCCTATCCCAGGGGATCTTTCTCAACCAGGGATTGAACCCATGTCTCCTGCATTGGCTGATGGATTCTTTACCACTGAGCCACCTACATCCAGATGGCAGACTTGGGTGGCAGCTGCTAAAACTGCAAGGCCAAGACCCCAGGCCAGAGAAGGCTCGGTGTGGTCTAGCCAGGGGTCTCCGCCAGAGTGGAGGTGGACCAGCCAAATTTATGCCCTTAGAAAAGCAACAGCAGTAACAAAGGGAGAATTGCTTCAGATGTCTTGGGAGAGGGCTTCTGGGAGGTTGCTATTAGCACAATCTGGGAAGTTGTTAGAAATGCATGCTTTAAGGCCCCTCTCCAGACCTGCTGCATCAACATCTCTAAGGGTGGGGATCAGCATTTTGTGTTCTAGCAAGTCCTCTAGGTCACTCTGGGGGCTTCCCAGGTGGCGCTAGTGGTAAAGCACCCGCCTGCCAATGCAGGATACATAAGATACGTAGGTTCGATCCCTGGTTGGGGAAGGTCCCCTGGAAGAGGGCATGGCAACCCATTCCAATATTCTTGCCTGAAGAATCCCATGGACAGACAAGCCTGGTGGGCTACAGTCCATTGGGTCGCACAGAGTCAGACGTGACTGAAGTGACTTAGCATGCATGCTAGGGCACTCTGATCAGTGGTAAAGGTTGAGAACAATGAGGCTAGAGCAAACAGCTTCCAGTAGACGTGGTAGGATCCTCTAGTTTCAAGGATCTAACAACAGGGTCGGAATCAGCAGGAATGGCCTTTTCAGTCTCTATAGGCGGTGACTATGAGCTCTCAGTAGTGGTCACAGCACCAGCAATTAGTGATAATGTCAGGGGCCAATGTGCTGCTGATGATAAAACAGCTCTGCGTTACTTTCTGGAGAAAGAAACCCAGCCTTCATGAATGCTGAGCTTCCATCAGCCAGACGGGAGTTTGGCTTCAAAGTGACTTGAGATTAGATCAGATGGAACTTTGGATTCCAGAAGGCAGCCTGGGGGTCTTTTTGAACATTCAGGAGAGGGGGGTCTGGGAGGAGGAGAGACTGAATTCTTTCTGATCCGTGATGAGATGGTCTCAGTGTTGCAGCGCTAGGGGCTGTCTTTCGTACCTAAACCTGCAAGGGTTATCGAATGTATGCAAGGGAGTATTTTCATTTCTCAGATTTTCATTTGCAGTCTGTTTTGGTTAAAATGTTAAAACTTGAAACATTTTTATCGATTGATTTGAGATCCTGATTTACAGTACTTCTGCACGCTGGCATCTCTAAGATGGCCTCTGTCTAGTAGATGTTAGCAAGGAAGGAATTGGTGCTCGTCTCTGGAAGCAACCACCTGGGCAAAGCGCTCAGTGGAAACATGCTGCCTTTAGTCTCTCGGGAAAATAGAACTGAATTCAGCTTCGTCTTCAGGAAGAAAGCTTAATACCCACTACAAGAAAGATGACGGGGCCTGTGTCATGCTTATCTATGGCTTATGTTATAGGAGTTAACATTTTGAAAAATGCAAAACAGAATGAGAACATTATTAAGATCTACTATAAAACACTGCCAAGCTGGGACTAGAGAAGTTTGAGGAAACTGAATATATTTATGGACGGTCTCCTCTGACTTGATTTCTAAAGACTTCATGCAATTTCTTTCTCCTCTAAGGAAGAGTAAAGGAAAAAATGCATTCTCATACCTTAACTATAAAGCTACCTCCGATGTTAAAAAAAAATGTAGTTATGGCTAAGCCTGGCACCATTATTTTGTATTTTACATTCTTATTAATTTCTCTCGTTTTCCTGCAACTGCAGAATACATTACACCATCTCCATATGCAAGGACTGCAGGAAGCTATAGACTTCTCTGCAAAGTTTTTGAAACGGTGGAAACAGTCATGCTCATAAATTGATGGTGCTTAAAATGATCATGAGCTGTAAAATCTTACTTTAATGGTTCTTAGCATATAAATGAGAACAGAATTTGTTCTGAGCAAGTTATCGCTATACTGCACCATACTCAGTGGGGCTGTTGAATTCCCTTACTTTGTGTGGTTGGCTATATCGTATGGTGTAGAATATGTTATTAGCATATTTCTTTATGTAGTAAAAATCTAGATAGTCTCACAACTAGTAATACTGCATTTTTTAAGAATCATCAACAAACAGCAGGTCACAATGGATAATTCTGATTTGAAATGTGGTGGGAGTCCAAATCTAGCTAATTGCAGAGTAATGTGAGGTGCTTTCATATATGTCTTCACATATATCCCCAACCCTAGATATTTTGATTTAATAGGTCTAGGAAGAAACCTGAGTATTTGAATTAAAAACAACTCCCAGATGTTTCTATTACTAACCAGACTTGACAACCACTGAAGTACTCTATCTATATCCCTCTCACTCTCTATCATCTGTTGATCTATATAGGTATAGAGATTATATCTAAAACTTGTTCATAACTTTATAGTATATAAAATATATTCTGAGATAATTACATGAACGAACAAAAAATAAAAGTTGAGGAAAGTAGGGAAATTTAAGGGCAAAAGTCTGAAGCTCAAAGAGGTTCTCTTGGTTTGAGGTTACAGGAATGGGCTTCAAACTCACATCTTCTTGTTCCAGAATTTGGGCCTTTTTCTGGTACTCTGTAGGGCTACAACAAAGATTTGCCAGTAGTTCATTGCTGTCTTTCTCCTTCAGGAGAGTGTGGACAATCCAAGATCTTACAACTAGGAGAGGTGGGAGGAGATAGGGGAAAAAAGCCACCACTTTCTTTTTTTCCAGAATAACCATGCATTCAACAAAGTGATAACCAAGAATATTCAATAGTTATGTTTACACGAGGGATTCTTGATCTGGTCAGTACCAGAAGCCCAGAAGATACCTGTGTGGGTTTCAGAAGATTTGTGAACTTTCTAAAGTTATATGTAAAATTTTTTATTTCTGTGTAATTGAAACAGATTTTTTGGGTATTCCAGTCTTCTGCATTCCACATTCTTTTAGTAATGGCATCACCCTCATTGATGAGTTATATTCTTTTGGTGTATAACTTCTTCCTTGTTGGAAGCACTCTGGTACACTATTAATGAAGGTGCCCCACATTACCAGCCAGGTCTAGGCATATGACACTTGTTAAACAACCACACTTTCTAATTTGAATAGTGAACCAGGTAACACAAAACTGAAATCTCTTGGAGTGATTTAGCAGAGATGCCTGAGTAATTCCTAATTTTTAGTCAATTTGTCAGCCTCCCCTCTGTATCTCTGAATTCCCATTATTTTTGTTTGTGTAATCAAAAATGGTTCTGGGACTTGTAACTTAAGAACTCTAGTGAGTGTATAACTTTTTTTTTTTAAACTGGGGAGAAATTTCAAAACTTTCATTACAACTTCATTTCAGTCAGTGACCTCAAGAAAGCTAGGTATTGCTGGTCTGGAGCAACTGGGAAGGGATTTGGCCCCATTCTAGAAGGCGGTGGTGGGCAGAGGGCTGGAGTGGACTCCATATAGAATTTGAGTGGTGGGAGCAAAATCTCATGGTACCACTTCTTCTTCTGAGGTGCATCTCCATTTTAGGGTTGACGCTGACAGCCCTGGTGACACTTAAGTGAAAGAGCTCTTTGCAGAGTCACTTTTTCTTTTCACATCTCCTGCCCCATCCTTATTTTCCATTGGCACATGGTTCTAATTTTCTTCCTTGTATAAGAAGTGTTTCTCTACATCAGGATTTCTCAAAGTGTGGCTAGGGGCCCACCCACATCAGAATCACCTAGGGTCATGAAAAGTCTGTATTCTTATGCCTTTCCTGCTGTTACAATGGATGAGCTGTCCCTGTTTCTCTGTAAGGTAACTCTTCCACTTGTGTTTCGGTTTTATCACTTTTAACCTTCCCAAGAACTGTTCATCACAGTTATCCCCCTGAGTCTTCTCTATCATCAAATTCTGTCAACTGGATCATTCCCTTTGATACAGAAAAATGTTCTATTAACTCCAGTCCTAAACTATTCTTTAGACTGCTGTTTCCATGTAGCTACTTCCCCACACCTCTGCCTCCCTTTTAGCAACGCCCCTTGAAAATCTCTCAATACTTTCTCTTGTCATTCTTCCCCAATCAAATTCAATCAGCTTTTGCTCCCACTGTGTGTGCATGTGTTATAAGTCACCTCAGGCATGTCTGACTCTTTGCGACCCCATGGACTGTAGCCTGAAGGCCATACATTTTTAGACTCATGCAAGAACTCAGTGAGAAATCAACCTGATGGGTGAAAAAAGACATGAACTGAGACACATGGTCCAGGTTGCAGGGTGGAGGAGAGAATGGAGTGTCTGCAGGAGCTGATGTCGGGGCTTTCAAGGGATGTGGGGAGGTGAGATGGGTGTGTGGTTCAGGCAGAGACGGCAGGAGGTTGGGCCAAGCTTTTCAGGTTGGAGGTGCTTCCCAGAGCTTTTCTGCTCTTGAGTGATCTCTTGATTCTTAATCAGCTTTTCCACCACAGTCTTTTTAAAGCTGACCGTCACCCCAGGCTCCTCAGGTCTCTCTCCAGTTTCCATCAGCTCTCTGGGACAAGACCTTCTCCTGGAGCGAGGAAGCCAAGGTTGACTGACTTGCATGCTCTTGGTTGCCTCTCTTCACTTTAAGATGCCTCTAATCTTACTCTTTCATTATTGTTTTTATCCTGTTTTTGGTATAAAATTTCTTGCTTTTATTTGCCAAGAAATCTTTTCATTTTTGGTTCTGTTTATTCCCTACATCTTCTTCAATACCATCCCGACTTCATTTTTTTCTTATAACACTTATCACAATCTCCCACTAGAAAAACTGTCAGTCTGAGAGTCTCTGCCTCCTCACTGCCCTGTCCCCAGTTCTTAGAACAGCAGCTGGCACATAATAGGTGTCCAATAAGTAATTGCTAAATGAATAAATGGGTCTTAGGGTCGCTGCACAATTATGTTCAAATGTTTTACGTGAAACAGGATAGAGAAATGAGCATAATTTAATAATTATCATTTCTTAAGGACTTTTTATTTTATACATACAGATTTTTGTTTTCTTTCTTTAGGTGTGTTAATGTTTATAATGAACAATAAAGACACTTCCATTTAAAATGAATAAGATAACATGACTCACTACTCTTCATCTACTTAGAATGCTCATTTTTCCATAATAGCACATCATTTTCTAAAATTGTGTAATACATTTATTTGTTTATTTATCATCTCCCTGTCTTGAATGTCAGCTCCAGGAGAGCAGAGACTTTCTCTAGTTCATGGCTATATCCCGTCTGCCTAGAACATTGATTGACACAATAGAAGGTACTTAAATACATTTTAATTCTCATCTTAAACCCACTGCTGAATCAGAATCTTTGTGATAATACCAGTGTCTACATTTTAAGTCAATTCGATAGATGATTTTTTAATTTTGTTTTTAACATTAATTTATTTTTTAATTGAAGGATAGCTACTTTACAGAATTTTGTTCTTTTCTCCCAAATATCGACATGAATCAGCCACAGATATATATATGTCGCCTCCCTCTTGAACTCCCCTCCCACCTCCCTCCGCATCCCACCCCTCTAGGTTGTTACAGAGCCCCTGTCGGAGTTCCCTGAGTCATATAGGCAATTCCCATTGTGTTTCTATTTTATATACGGTCATGTAAGTTTCCATGTTACTCTCTCCTTACATCTCACTCTCTCCTCCCCCACCCCACTGGCTGTGTCCATAAGTCCATTCTCTATGTCTGTTTCTCCACTGTTGCCCTGGCAAATAAATTCGTCAGTACCATCTTTCTAGATTTCATATATATGCATTAGTATACGATATTTATATTTCTCTTTCTGACTTACTTCATGCTGTATAATAGGCTCTAGGTTCATCCACCTCATCAGAACTGACTCAAATGTGACTTTTTATGGCTGAGTAATATTCCATTGTATATAACTACTATAGCTTCTTTATCCATTTATCCATTTATCTGTCAATTAAGTCAATTCCATAGATGATTCTTAAGAGGTTTAAAATTTGAAAATCATTTATCAAAACAATCATTAGTAGATCAATACATATAGGGCTACCAGATATGCTGAATTTAGAGAATGGTCTCTGATTCTATTCTTTTAAATCAAATTGCCTTATTTGAAGAACAGATTGAGAAACTGGACAATCTATAAAAGGATAAGAATAGAAATGTTTCTTCTCTCCCAAATGGAAGGAATAGTTACCTTCAGCCTTTCTTTTTACACTTATAATTAGTGTACTCACTTTTCTTCTCTTCTATTCAGCTTTTTTTTTTTTTAAACCACAACAGTTGGGTATATAGGTATTGTAAATTACATGAGTCTAACCTACTTGTAAGCTGTGTGAATTTCAAATATTCTTCATTTCATAAGTTAGATGTGTAAAGGATATCACACCTGGGCATAAATAAATCTTGTTAAGAGAAAGTTCTGTTAGGAAAGCTTCTTACCTCATTTTGTTCACTTTGGGATCCAAGTATCTATATATGTAACAAGTAGAGATGTTATTTATCACCTTTGTGAAAGTGATAAGGGGGATTTTTGGAGGATTATTCAACTCATAGTCTATAATGACAAGTATTTACAACTTGCTATATATAGGTATGGGCTTCCCCAGTGGTTCAGAGGTAGAGAATCTGCCTCCAATGCAGGAGACGGGAAGTTTGATCCCTGAATCAGGACAATCCTCTCGAGAGGGAAATAGCAACCCACTCCAGTATTCTTGTCTGGAAAATCCCATCAACAGAGGAGCCTGGCAGGCTACAGTCCATGGGGTCACAGAAGAGTCAGACATGACTTAATGAGTAAACAACAACAACAAATACAAAGGTATTTGGATCTCAAAGTAAAAAGATGCTGTTGTCAGTCTTTAGCATCTTCTCACTTTGGAAATTGAAATAGCCCTCTGCCATGCTGAGGGATCAGTCTTGGATTGTCTTCCTTCTGCCCCTTATGTATTTGCTTCTTAAGAGGGACACTTAAGACCTGGTCTCAGCTTTTGCTTGTGTCTTTATCTTTCAGTTAAGACTCTTAAGACTTGAATCTCTATCAGAGGGTTTCAATCAGAGAAGTTTCAATCCCTTTCAATGTATTCTAGAAATTGTTGGTTATGTTTATATTTTTCTACTTCCTACCTGGTGCACCAAAATGAAAATGGACATCCCTTTCATTGGTCAAACACATGAAAATGGTTGTGATGGTTTTAAAACACGTCTGTAAGCTCTTTGACACTTTTCCTATCAAGCAGTGAACTCATATTATTCTCTTGCCCAATGAAGTGGCCATAGTGACTCACCTCTAAAGAATAGAATGTGGCAGAAGTGACTCTATGTGAAATCTAAGCCAGGTTTCTAGGAAAAAGATCGATTTTCTCTCTTGAGACACTCGCTTAGGAATCCAGCTCCATGTTCCGAGGAAGCCTGGATCATGTAGATAGGCCTAGTTGACAGCTTCTATCAAGATCCCAACCAATAAGTCAGCAACAACCACCAGACGTGTGAATGAAGAGGCCCTGGAGATGCCTCTGCCTCCAGCCACCATTTGAAGACTGGAGCTCAGCTGGTAAAGAATTCGCCTACAATGCAGGAGACCCTGGTTTGATTCCTGGGTTGGGAAGATCCCCTGGAGAAGGGAAAGGCTACCCACTCCAGTATTCTGGCCTGGAGAATTTCATGGACTGTATAGTCCATGGGGTTGCAAAGAGTCCTACATGACTGAGCGACTTTCACTTTCCAGTCCATCCTCAGAACTATGAGAGATGATGATGATTGTTGTAGTCTGATACCACTAAATTTGGCTTATTATCTGATCTAGCAATAAATAACTGGAGCAGCCATGATATTCCCTTGGCCAAACTTAAATTTGTTCTGGGCATCTTTTACTTCATGCAGCCTGTGCCTTTTTCCTTTCTGACATTTATGATGCAAAATGCTAACTCATGTTGAGTGATGTTTTCAGGGGAAGTCAGCCTGAAAGAGAATTAGGGACCAAAGGGGACAACAGAGTGGCACCATTTTTCTGCAACATATAAAGAAGTGACTTGGAAGCTGCAGAGAATTCAGGTGAACCGAGAACTCAGGGGAAAATGATGGTGGAAGGAGTTGATTGCTGGGTGAGGGCCTGACTCTAGCAGGCGGCCTCCACCTCTGCACTTCACTTCAATCCAGTGTCCTCACTGTTGTCCAAATATTCTTTCTAAAGCATCAATCCCATCACTCAGCTATAAAAATTCTCGAATTCTCCATGATGCATTGGCTTCAGGACAAAGGCCAAGCTCCTGTTCACGGCACATGAGGATCCTCATGAATCCAGCCTGTACCTGTGCTTGTCTCTGTAGCCTCAAGATCCTTCCCTCCCTCCTCCTCCACTCTGTGCTTCAGTTATGTTCATCATGACTGCACCTTCCCTGCACATATTTTTGTCCTTGCTCTTTCTTCTTCTTAGAATGCCTTTCTCCTCCTTTTTTCCATAGTCAGTTCCTAGTCATCCTTTAAGTTCTGCTTCAGTGTTGTCTTCTTCAATCTGGTTGGCATTACATACACATTCTGTGTATTCTCTGGGCCCCTGTGGTTGCCTCTGTCCTAGGGCTTCCTGCATGGAAGTGTCCTTGCCTGTCTCCTTATCTGGCTGAGAGCTCCTTGAACCTCGGGGGTTTGTCTATCAGAACCTCCAGAGTCCATCAGTCCACCAAATGGCTCATGGCAAACACATTTACGCCATGATGAATGAATTAGAGTGAACGGTGAGTGGGGGCACAATAGAGAAGGATCAGCCATTGTTTCTACTAACTAGGAGGAGAGTGTTATGATGATATTTAACATTTGAAATTTGACCACTTAAAAGTTCAGAATAAAGTGAAACACATGAGGTCTCAGCTGTGAAATTGCTTTGAGGTGGACTCTAGATGGGAATAGGATGGGGAAATCAAATGATTACAAATAAACTTTATCACAGTAAACTGACAGAATACATTCTTTGTACCTACAGGTTATTTTTCTTTTTTCATCTTCCAAGTTATATCACACAGAACATATCTTTCGCAAGTGAATTAAATTTATTTTGTGTCCTATGCAATTGTGTGTGTATGTGAAAAAAAAAGAAGGGTAATTTTGCAGAGAGATAGAGCTGGTGTTCTGCTAGTGATGCTTGTATGGGCTTATAAGAGCCAATTGTTAAATTTTCAGGAGTCTTGCAAGTCGGTTATTAAACACAGCTTGAAATTAGCCAGGGTGGAAGTATTTACATCCCAGAAGCTAGCAAGTGCTTCGGGTCATAGCTTTTCTCTCTCTCTATCCAGCTGGCTGTTAAACATTGACTAGTTTATCACTGGATGCAGTTCTGTTTAACTCAGTATTTCTATGCTCAAAGACTGCACAAATTATTATATCTTTTGCAACATTATGAGAGATGAAAGATGACCTAATGAAATCTATTGTATGTGTGGGCAGATGACAGGGAGAATGAGACTGTCCTCTTAACGTATGATCAAAACTTGAAACTTTCAAGCATAATGGAAATATCACCCTGGTTTTATGTCACAAATGTATTCTCTCTATAGTGTCAGTTTGTGGGGTTGTGTACATTTTTCTGAGATGACTGAAGGAGAAAGAGCTATGTTTTTCTGAAGTGAAACTTTTGGTACTACAACAATCCAAACAATATCGTCTCTATCTTTAAAAAAAAATTACAACAAAATGCTAAATGATTCAGATGTAAACTTATTCTTGAAAAATGTATACATTCCATAAATATTCAGGCTTTCCTGATAGCTCAGTTGGTAAAGAATTTGCCTGCAATGCGGGAGACCTGGCTTCGATCCCTGGGTTGGGAAGATCCCCAGGACGAGGGAAAGGCTACCCACTCCAGTATTTTGGCCTGGAGAACTCCATGGACTGTATAATCCATCGGGTCGCAAAGAGTCGGACACAACTGAGCGACTTTCATGTAAATATTCATAAATATTCTCACAAATTCATAAATATTTATGGGACATAAATATTCATCGAGTGCCTACTATGCATGCCTCTGCTGTTGCTGTTTAGTCGCTAAGTCCAGTCTGACTCTTTGTGAGCCGGTGGACTGGAGCCCGCCAAGCTCCTCTGTCCATGGAATTTCTCAGGCAAGAATACCGGAGTGGGTTGCCGTTTCCTTCAAGGGATCTTCCCCACCCTCAGATGAAACTCACTCTCCTGCTTGGCAGGCAGATTCTTTACCACTGAGCCATCTGGGAAGCCCCACCTACGATGTGTACAAGAGGCTATAGTCATAAATAGGATGAACACAGGTCTGTGCTTGTGGAGTTCACAGTAAAACTGGGATACAGTCAACAGATAATTAACTAAATTGTGTCATGTGTTATGAAGAAATCCAGAGGGAAAAGGAGGAAATAAATGTAAAGCTAATAAAGCTCAAGCTTCAGGATACGGTTGGCATTTCCCATGTATATGTAAAGACCCACCAGAGAGGTAGACTTTAGCATGTTTTAATAAAATAAAAGGAAGCCAAGGTGCCTAGACTATAACATGGTATAAAATGAGGTCAGAGAGTTAGGTGGGAGCAAAGTCACAGAGGGCCCTTGAGAAGGGGTTAAAGACTTTGGACTTTTTCCTAAGTATAATGGAAGGCTCATAAAGAATTTTAAGCTGAGGAGTGACATGTTTTAAAAGATTGCTGGGAACTGGCATGTGGAGAATGGATGTGGGGGCAAGGCACATAAAACATAATGAAAGATGGTGCTGTTGTGAATTGAGAGAGCAAGAGGTTGCCTAGGGGAACGCTAGTGGGATTATTATTATGAAGCCACTTACACTGGATGTCCTTTTTAATGACCTGGAAGAAGTGATAAAAATAATTTGATTACTCTTGCAGGCAGTAATAAGGAATTACCCATAAAAGTGGAAAAAGACATAATTTTTAAAGCTCTAGAAAAACTATAGCTAGTTAAGAGATAACACCCTATTAATCCTGAAAATCAGGGTGCACGTACATAAAGCATCTAAGAATTCTTTGGATCTTGTGGAAAAAAGCCTTGTGAACAACAGCACAGCTTGTCCAGTGTTGCTGATTCTGATGGCTGTTTCTTTGGTTGAGCAAAGCAGCTGTTTCTAGCAAGTTCCTACTGCTTTTAGGTTCTACATCTGCCAGAATGACTCTGATGATCTATTGCAAGAGCCTGCAGGAGGATAGTCATTCATGTTAAAAATTGGGAACAGCCTCACTCCTGCCATGAAAGAATCAAAAGAATCCCCTATGGTATCCGTAGTCAACAAGAAGCTCTATAAACAAGATGCCATCAAGAGTCTGTGCAGGGTAGCATGGATGGATCTAGAGATTGTCGTACTGAGTGAAGTGGTTCGGACAGAGAAGGAGAAACATTGTATGACACCCCTTATATGTGGAATCTAAAAGGAAATCATGCAGATGAATTTATTTACAAAGCAAAGAGATTCAGGGACTTAGCTCACCAATTTATGGTTGCGGGGATGGGAGAGCAGAGGAAGGGATAGTTAGGGAGTTTGGGATGGACATGTACACACTGCTCTATTTAAAATGCATCACCAGCAAAGACCTACAGTATAGCACAGGGAACTCTGCTCAATGTTACGTGGCAGCCTGGTTGGGAGAAAGGTTTGGGGGAGAATGGATGTAATGTATGGCTGAGACCCTTTGCTGCTTTCTTGAAACTATCACAATACTGTTGTTAATTGGCTATACAAAATAAAAAGTTTTTTTAAAGAGAGTCTGCACAGAACTGAGAGTAAAAATAATTATTAAATAACCTAATTGGACTAGAAAGCTTTATATAATATTTACTGCTTCTTATCACAGATGAAGCATGGAAGAGTGATGAAATGCAACAATCCAATGTTCAAGTCCCCAAAGTGTGAGTGTTGAGCTTTCATTATGTCCACTGGGGACACATGAAAAATTTAGCTTGAACTGCTTTGGAAAAAGCATTAAGTTTTATCCTTGGAGTATATTCCGTTCTATCCCTCCAAATGAAAGACCATTTACCTTCTGTTATGTAAGTTTAAGTTACACTGACTATAAACTGGCTGCTTCTTGTCTTAATTCCACTTATCAAATCAAACAGAGCAGATGGTCGCCTTAATGCAACTCATTTCATTCAGTCACTGACAAATAAACAATACGGTTAGCTTAGCATATAGGGAAATTAATGTGCTGATGACTAGTTATTAGGTTTGCAACCACAGTTTATTAATTTTTATTTTTATGATGATTGCATTTATTACCAGGAGAGTAGAGTAATTGCCAGAGTGAGCAGTGTCCATTTCCACCCTCACCCAAACTTAAAATGTTATTAGTGCTGCTACATTTTCTTCCCCCCCAAGTACAGAGATACATTTTAAAAAATAGGTTATGTCTGAAGATAAATAATATAAAGAATTTGTGATGCTGACGGTGTATATGGGATATGATGAGATTAGATGCTTGA
The DNA here is from genome assembly GCF_019320065.1 of Cervus canadensis. Taxonomy (NCBI): domain Eukaryota; kingdom Metazoa; phylum Chordata; class Mammalia; order Artiodactyla; family Cervidae; genus Cervus; species Cervus canadensis. Next base: position 56,726,328 of record NC_057397.1, on the reverse strand, counting down.
TTACAAACAAGGCTAATACTGCATAATCCCATGGTTTACACACAAACTGAGTTGGGTGAAAGATTTTTCAAATGCTGTAGTGAATTTGCCTCTTTGAAAAACACAGTTTTATTCAGGCTTTGTAGATAGATGGAAGGCCATGAAACTACTGAATTGTGTCTCTCGGTGGGTTGGGGTGGCCAGGACCCTCTTGGGGGTCTGGTACCTAACAACGTAATCTAGCAAGAGAGGTGGGGTCCCTGGATTGGTACTGTGGGGGTTACTTTTCAGGTAGTTGTTGCTCAGGTGCTAAGTCGTGTTTGACTCTTTGCAACCCCATGGACTGCAGCACGCAAGGCTTCCTGGTCTTTCACTATCTCCCAGAGTTTGCTCAAAGTCATGTCCATTGAATCGGCAATGCCATCCAACCATCTCATCCTCTGTTGTACTTTTGAGGTAGTACTCAGTCTAAATTCTTTATGACCCTTGAGTACTATGTGGGAATGAACAGAGGAGGGACACATGGAGGGAGAGGGAGGACAGAGGAGGCAGGGGAAGAGAATGCCTAGATAAAAGGCAGCAGGAGCAGACAGCTTTGGGGAGTAAGTATTGGAGGAACGTGAAGCCATTTTAAATCCCATAATGTCTAGGTCTGAGTAGGAGTAAATGGAAAGATATATAGGCAAAGCTCTGAAAATAATATCAGAGATAATAAACTGAAATGTGTGCAGGAGCCAAGCAGATAATATAAATGTAAACAGAGACCAAGAGGATCCTATAAAGTGTGAAGCAGGCCGCAAGGAAAATATTGGTGTCTTTATTGCCACCAAGCATAACACCCATCAAGTTATGATGACTTTCAAGACAAAATTTGAGCTAAAAGAAAAAAAATGACCCTATACAACACATGGAGGTCGATTTGTGACCTCTAAGGTTCTGTGTTTAGAATTTGAACTTGAGCAATTGTATGCAGTGAGAATTTTCTATAATAACTAGAAAGCCCTGGAATTAGAAATTGTTTTTAAGGAGGCAAGCAAAATAAAAGAAGGATATTCCTGAATCATATTATATTTTAAAGGCATGTGTGACTAAGGGTTTCTTTGTTTTTTTGTTTTTCCGTCACCTCCCAAATGTGAGGGGATTAGAGTTAATACCAAAAGTTCATTTTATGTTATTTATTCTTTGTGTGTATGTAGTATATATTTGCCTAAGTTAGCACTTCAGTACACTTTTCACAATTCATTTCTCAGCAAGGAATTAGTCATTGTCAACTCAGCCCTTTTCTATGTAGTGTTACTTTTCCAAGTTTAGCTTATTCCCCCATTGTCTCTGATTTGAATTCTTGTAGTTTTGCTCTCATTAGCTTTTTGTTTATTTTGCCTCCAGTTTCTACTTCCTTTATCTCATCATTTCTAGCCACTTCTTTGTAAAGGGCCTGGTACTGGTGCAGATGGGATTTCCATCAGGGGGACAGTGGTGGGAATTGAGTATGATAAAAGAAGACCAGCACAAACTCTCCTGCTACAGGTGGTCTAGAAATGCAGGAAGTAAATAGGCTCATTGAAATATGGGTCCATTGGGGAATGTGGAGAGTTAAATGTTAGAGGGGCCAAATGCCAAGGCTAAAGTGCCAAAGATAGGGTTCAAAGTCGGGGAGGAGTGAAGAATTTAGAGTTGGGAAGAGGTAGGTCAGGGAGTGATCACTTGAGGAATAGATGAGGATGATCTATGATTCCTATCTATTGGTCATTGGCTGTGTGCATGGTAGAGTGTCAGGCTGGGACTGAGACAGGATGTACATTATCCTCTTCACTACTGTTAGAGAGGACTTTCTAAAACATGAACTGCATCATGTAATTACCTTTCTAACAAACACACTTACAACTGCTGGGAACCCTACTACTTGCTATAAGGCTGTCCAATGTGGAGTCGCAACACCGTGGCGTGTTGCAATCAGCTAGGTCTGTGCAGTCACATTTAGGTGTGTCTCATATAATTGTTGCTTGTAATAAAGTGCAGGAGTTTCTGAAACATTGTTTTCAACATGAATCATCAGCAGATTGATTCTCCATAGTTTGTCAATCTCTCTTGCATCTGAGGTGGTTTCTTCAGTGTTACCAGTAAGTCTTGCAGAATTACTATAATCTGAGGCCACTCTTAGGTAGGCTGGAGTTTTTTGCAAGCAACTACCTTTACTAATCTGCTGGTTGTTGTTGCTTGTTTTGTTATTTAGTGGTTAAGTTGTGCCCAACTCTTTTGTGACCCCACAGACTGTAGCCCACCAGGCTCCTCTGTCCATAGAATTTTTCCAGGCAAGAATACTGAAGTGGGTTGCCATTTCCTTCTCCAGGGGATCTTCTTGACCCAAAGATCAAACCCAAGTCTCCTGCATTGACAGGTGGAGTCTTTACCACTGAGCCACCTGGGAAGCTGATAGTTAGTTATCACCAAAAGGTGATTGTGAATTATTATAGTGTTGGACTTCATCAGACTATGGTATGCCCATAGGAGTGTGTCGTGAATCTGTCGTGTCTCTTTTGGAGAAACATACACTGAGATCTGCTAGCAAAATCCAAGCTTGTTCATTTTCGCTGTCTAGTACAGCTTCATTTTTCTCTCCCCTTTACATCAGCCCTCCATGCTTTCACTTTCTTTTCCTTTTGCCTGGAGTGGCTAAGCCTGGGCTGCTGTATTGTCTGACTCTAGAGAGTACCATTTCCATTGTATTCTTGAGTTATCCTTTGGGAAGTGGTGGGGGTATGGTAGTCACACAAATGAACACTGTTTCTGAAGTTGTATTCAAGAGTATTTTTTATTATACTTCCTTTCTCTCATAGATCTGTCTATATACATATGTATACATATATATTTCCTTTAAAAATGTGTTTTTAAAATCCTCTTCCAAAATTATCGTATTAACTATATGTGATCACTTAGCTTTTGCAATAAATAAGTTTCTACATTTTAGAAAAGGAATCTGCGTGGATTACAACAAACTATGGAAAATTCTTAAAGAGATGGGAATACCAGACCACCTTATCTGCCTCCTGAGAAACCTTTATGCAAGTCAAGAAGCAACAGTTAGAACTGGACATGGAAAAACGGAATGGTTTCAAGCTGGGAAAGAAGTACATCAAGGCTCTATATTGTTTGCTTATTTAACTTTTATGCAGAGTTCATCATGTGAAATGCCAGGCTGGATGAAGCACAAGCTGGAATCAAGATTGCCGGGAGAAATGTCAATAACCTCAGATATGCAGATGACACCACCCTTATGGCAGAAAGCGAAGGGGAACTAAAGAGCCTCTTGATGAAAGTGAAAGAGAAGAGTGGAAAAGCTGGCTTAAAATTCAACATTCAAAAAACGAAGATCATCGCATCCAGTCCCATCACTTCATGGCAAATAGATGGGGAAACAATGGAAACAGTGACAGACTTTATTTGCTTGGGCTCCAAAATCACTGTAGAGGGTGACTGCAGCAATGAAATTAAAAGAAACTTGCTCCTTGGAAGAAAAGCTGTGACCAATCTAGACAGCATATTAAAAGCAGAGACATTACTTTGTCAACAAAGGTCCATCTAGCCAAAGCTATGGTTTTTCCAGTAGTCATGTATGGATGTGAGAGTTGGACCATAAAGAATGCTGAGCACTGAAGAATTGATGCTATTGAATTGTACTGTTGGAAAAGACTCTTGAGAGTCCCTTGGACTGCAAGGAGATCAAACCAGTCAATCCTAAAGGAAATCAATCCTGCATATTCATTGGAAGGACTGATGCTGAAGCTGAAACCCCAATACTTTGGCCACCTCTTGCAAAGAGCTGACTCATTAGGAAAAACCCTGATGCTGGGAAAGATTGAGGCCAGGAGGAGAAGGGGACGATAGAGGATGAGATGGTTAGATGGCATCACCGACTCGATTAACATGAGTTTGAGCAAGCTCTGGAAGATGGTGAAGGACAGGGAGGCCTGGTGTGCTGCAGTCCATGGGGTTGCAAAGAGTCGGACATGAGTGAGCAACTGAACAACAACTTAGCTTTTGAAATAAACAGGTTTCTACATTTTAGAAAAAGAATCTATGTAATTGAAAATGTAGGTAGTATTACTCTCACCTTTGAGCATTGAAGGTAAATGCTGTAAATTCATCTGAGATCAAATGCCTAATCAGATTATTTCTAGAGAATATCCCAATTCTTCATGTGTGTGTACTTAGTCTTGGGGTGGTGGCTGACTGTGACCCCATGGACTGTAGCCTGCTAGGCTAGGATTTCCCCAGGGAAGAATACTGGAGTGGGTTGCTATTTCCTTTTCCAGGGGATCTTTCAACCCAGGGATAAAACCTGCCTCTCTTGCGTCTCCCTAGGTCTAGAGAAATTCTACAGATAATAGGGCATGGTTTGGTTTATTCCTTAGTATCACTGAATGGGGAAGTTTGAAAGGGAGCCATGATAATATGAGTACGAGAAGGAAATGGCAACCCACTTCAGTATTCTTGCCTGGAAAATCCCATTGACAGAGAAACCTGGCAGGTTACAATCCATGGGTCGCAAAGAGTCGGACACAACTTAGCGACTAAACCACATGAAATTGTATAGAATAGATAGATTTTGGAGCCAGGCAGACATGGATTTGAATTCCGGATAAATGACCTGGGAAATTCTCTAAAGCGCTCAGCTTGTCAGTTTTGTCAGCTTGCAGAGTGGGAATCACAGTACCTACTCCACTGTTAAAGACTAAGTAAAATACCATATGTTTAAATCTACTGTTGTGCTTGATGAACAGAGTTTTATTTTTTTAAGGTTTTAAAGTTCTATGAATGTGACTTATAAATAAACCTGTTATGCTTTTGTGTATATGACTCCCTCACTAAAACGTAGAATGAAACTTCCTGTTAACGTGTTTTGCATGTAAGAGTCTCTCTGCTCCACCTCAAAAGGTATATTTTTAAGTAATTATCTGAGTTTAGGCTTATTTGAATAAAACACATGGCAATGATGGGAAACTGAGGTTTACCAAAGACTAATTTGAAAAAAAAAAATGCATAAGGCCAGCTCAGGTTTAAATCACAACCATTTAAAATGCAGATTCTAAGACCATTGGAAAGAAAGCCGAGGTATTTGTAATGCATCATGTTGAAATGGTATATGCTATATCGATTTCCCTATTGAGTGGATGTTTTGCTTTTTGATATGCTCTGTGTTTTGAAAGGTTTTGTAATGTGAATTATAGATGATACCAAAGTATTTGCTAAGCTCCAAATAGCATTTCTTTCTTTCCATTTTTATTTTTATTTTTGCTGGAAATGCATGTTTTGACGATGCTAAAACTATAAATCTTCTTGATAGTGCTGTTAGTTTTACTAGGTAGTAGCCAGGGCTTGGATTCCTTTTACAGCTGTTGAATGTTAAGCAGCATTGAAAAATGTTAAGTCATTTGATAACTGACTAGTTTTGTTGAAGCCCCTTTGGGACACTGAGAATTAACCAGGCTTCTCACTTTCCTTTTCACACTCCAAAGAGAATATGCTAATTCACTATTAACAGCAAGGGCTTAGTACTCCATTTCTTTTAATTCATGATTCACTCGGGAACTTGTGCACAAGCCCCTGAGTAAACTGATTTTTATCCCATCAGGAACTCATACCCGGAGGCATTGCCCTGACATGGTGAGAGTGAGTGAAGAGAAGCTTCCAAACCTCCCATCTTCAGAGCCCTTCATCAAACCTAACACAGAATAAGAATAGTAATGGTAATGATAACTGATAATGACACCTGTCTCAACCGGTTTGTGGAATCAATGAAAGCTATCCCCTGTAATGCTTTGCTGTGATGCTTCTGCTCACAAAATGTACACATTAGTTTGATTCAAAGGAGATGGAGAGTAATATTGTGTATGGGAAAACGTGAATCCAGGACTATTCATTTTTCTAGTAAGGTTCCTGGATACATCTTTCAGGAACAAATCCTGTGGGATTTTATGACTCAGGAACATGGCACTCTCCCTGGATGGCAAAGTAGCCTGAAGATGCTTCTGGGACTTACATCCCTTTTTTTCTGGAGCCTTGATGTCACTATATTTTATTCTCTCCATTCTTTTCTGATCTACTCATGCTCATCTGTTTTTCTCTTTCTTATTTGGCCTTGTGGTTCTTGTATTTCTGTTATTATAAAGATCTCAGAGATTTAAAATTTCATGAAAAAAGTCCCACATGGATACATTAAAAAAACATCACAAGGCTCTGAGTTTCTCCCATGTAATCCAAAGCCACACAAATTTGTCATTTTTCTCAGGCAGATGGGAAGCATATGCTCTGTAGGTGGCCACCACTGTTGATCAACTTTGGCCTAGGTATCTCATGCACATTTTCTCTTTTAGTCCTAACCACAAGTCCGTGGAAAAACTCTAAGGCATTATTATTTCCATTTATGGATGAGAATACAGAGGCCTATTGCTGTAAAAGTCTTTTTCACTTAAGGACAGTATTTTGATTTTTAACAAAGATGGAAGGTAATAGAAGCAGATAGACAGAATGCCACGTCCAGACAAAACACGTTAGGACTGGACACATTATTATAGTTAACTTTCAAACTGTGATCGAAGATGCTTCATTATGAACATATTTAAGTGCATTAATTTTGCAATCCTATAACTACTTCTGAGACACTCCAGGAGCTTTTGTAGTGGTTTTTATGTAATTTGATCTTCTAATGTTCACTTCCCTTTCTTCCTATATCACCAAGTATTGAGGTCTCATTTCAGATGTTATTCCTCAGATCTGCCTTCTAAGATGACTCTAGACCTACCCACAACCATTCTCTATTCGAGTGTCCTGTCTCATTTCCATCATAACTTTGATTGGCATTCAAAATCATGTTGTTTAGTCATTTATGTCTCTAACTGGAATGGGAGAATATTTGTCTTACTCACCTTTGTCCCTAGAGCAGTGCCTGGATGAATTCCTGCATGTTCTTTAAGATGCAGACTTTTAGGTAAACAGTATGTCACGGTTGCATGTGAGTTCAGTTGCTTCAGTCACGTCTGACTCGTGAACTCACACGGCTCCTCTGTCCATGGGGTTTTCTTGGCAAGAATGGGAGTGGGTTGCACGCCTTCCTCCAAGGAATCGTCTTTACCCAAGGACTGAATCTGCGTCTCCTGTGTCTCCTGCATTGCAGGTGAACTCTTTACCATTGAGCTACCTGGGAAGCCCAAATAGCATGACTCTGATCCTTAAATACTGAGGGATTAACAAGGGCAAGGCCCCAGCAGCCCCAGTCACAGACTGTGGAAGATTCGTAGCAGCATTCTCTTTTGCCAGCTGCTGTGTTGTTCTTACAGCTAAGCCTGCTAAGGTGGGTGTAATTAGCTTTTAGTGTCTGTCTAAACAAGTGCCCAAGTCCCAACATGAAATGATCTTTATCTAAGTCTCTCCAGGCATTGCTGGTTTGTATGATGCCAGAGCAGCCTTGGTCATTACTCATAACTCCTGGGACATGAAATCAACCTGAACTAATCCTGGGGATTTCTATTTCAGTGTAGGATATTTGTAGCTTGCTTTAAAAAAGGATCCAAGGCCGATATCCCCATAGATGACTACATATGTTGGTCCAGGCACCAGGCACTAGAATCATTGTTAAATAGCATTTAATTTCATCTTTAGACACATCTAGAAATAGATACTGTTATTATCCTCATTTTTCAGATGAGGATACTATTATTATCCTCATTTTTAGCTTGGAGAGAATAAACGACTTGCTCAGGCCTCACAACTATTAGAAAAGGGATGCAAACCCAGATTGACTCTTCCCACTGTTGATACTAATTATCAAAAATCTGAGGCTCCATTCTGGTGTGACCTCTCAGTTCAGTTCAGTTCAGTTCAGTCGCTCAGTCGTATACGACTCTTGAACCGCAGCACACCAGGCCTCCCTGTCCATCACCAACTCCTGGAGTTTACTCAAACTCATGTCCATCGAGTCATTGATGCCATCCAGCCATCTCTTCCTCTGTCGTCCCCTTCTCCTCCTGCCCCCTGTGACCTCTAACCTCTAGCAAATCTGTGTGTTTATGTGCTAGGAATGAATGCTCAGTCTGAGGATGGGCCTAAGCATCAGTGATTTAGAAGAGAAGAAAGAAGTCAAGTTTTAAAACACCATATTTAAGTCCTAAAAAAATGAAATTCGTATGCAAATCAATCTTTGAAAAGAGTTCATCTTTACTAATATGAGTTATGTATATACTGTGGAGACAGATGGACTTGGGTTCAAAGCTTACCAGCCATTTAGTAGCTTTGTAATCTTCACTAGTTTTTTCTTTTATTCTTTTAAGAATAGTGTGGATTCCAATACCTATCTCACAATTTTTTTTGTGAAGTGAGCAGCTAATTCAGAGGCTGGCATACAGGATGAGGTGCAAATCATGATTTTCTTTTTTATAAAGCTGCTTTTATTGAGGTAAAACTGGTATGCAACATTATACTTGTTTAATGTATATAAAACAGTGATTCAGTATTTGTATACATTGCAAAATGATCATCACAATAAGTCTAGTAACCATCGATCATGGTACAATTGATCTCCTTCACCCATTTCTGCCAGTTCCCTTCTGATGACTACCAATTTGTTTTCTGTAGCTACAAGTTTTATTTTGTTTGTTCATTTGTTTCATTGATTATAGCCCACATATGAGTGAAATCATATTATATTTATCTTTGAGTTCCTTTTCTATAAGTATTATATTATAATTGGGATTTTTTTTGATTGTAACATTTTGTTTCTCCATAAATTCGATGTTCTCCCAGTATTTATGTTAAAATTTTATTCCTATTAATTTCTTGCCTCAGGTACAGTTTAAGATCTTCATTAATTTCCTAAGGTTTATGTGTCACTTCTCTGGAAAATCTGTTAGTCATCATAGTAGCTGATAAGATTCACTTTTTCTCTTCATTGAATCTTTCCACACCTCATCCCCAAGCAAAGATTTTGTTCAATGGCTTACATTTCACTCTGCTAACCTTGAGAGAATGTTCTTATTACCTTAGGAAGTTTGGATTGTTTTTGAATCATTTTTATAGTCATAGTGTAGGAACATTTGTGGTAAGAAGTAAAAATACAAACATGCAGTGGCTTACCCATGACCTGTATGAGTAATAGAAACAGGGACATTAACTTGTTTGGAACATATGAATCTCAGAGTGAATTCAGATTTTAAAAAAAAGGCTGACTCTGTGAGACCAAGCAAAGCAAAAAGCTACCTTCAATGTGAGAGAGGCACAGTAAAGGAAATAAAATATGAATTGTGTGTGAAATCTCTCTTGGAGTAAGATCATATTCTTTACACCTGACAGGCTACATCTAATGGAATTATCCTCAATTTTTGTTCTGTTTATAAGAAAAAACAAACTATATAGCTTGCATATTTGTCACAGATATTTTAGGACACAGGTACAAAATTATAATAAACTTGCTTGTCTTTTTCAAGCTTCTATCCCTTGGACTGCAAGGAGATCTAACCAGTCCATCCTAAAGGAAATCAGTCCTAAATATTCATTGGAAAGATTGATGCTGAAGCTGAAACTCCAATACTTTGGCCACCTGATGCAAAGAACTGACTCATTTGAAAAGACCATGAAGCTGGGAAAGATTGAAGACAGGGGGTGTAAGGGATGACAGAGGATGAAATGGTTGGATGGCATCACCGACTCAATGGACATGAGTTTGGATAAACTTCAGGAGTTGGTGGTGGACAGGGAGGTCTGGTGTGCTGCAGCCCATGGGGTCACAAAGAGTTGGACACGACTGAGCGACTGAACTGAACTGATCTTTCCCTTGTTCAGGAAACCTTGGGTTCCAGGACATTTGCATACTGCCCAGATTAATTCCAACCTCTCAGGAGTGTGAGAGGCTGCCATGGGTGCTGGAAACCAAGTACTATAATTCTAACCCCACATCGCCTGAAGACACTCAATCAGAAGTCTGCATTCTTATCTTGATTGCTATTATAAGAGACAAGCCCCTGCAACTGTTCAGGAACAGAACTACTGAAAAAATACTTCGACTCTCCTTTTATTGGTCATGGGTAAGCACTACCATCCCCTTTACAGCTGAGGAAACTGAAACCCAGAGATGTTGAGTAAATTACTGAGAGGCTGAGTAAATAGGTCACACCTCTTGTTAGCTGCAAACTCAATGTACCCAAACTCAGGGTGACCGACTGCCCCAGTTTTCTCAGGTCTAAGGAGCTTCTGGGATGCAGGACTTCCAGTGCTAAAGCCAAGACAGTCCAAGCAAACCCAGTCATTCTAGATGCCTGACTTTAGAAATCCTATACTCTTTATCTTTCTGCTTTCAATTCTAAAAGATTTAGCTCTCCCTAAAATATTTAACTCTCATTCTACTCCTGTATCCTCACCCATCACTACCCTACCTTTGTCTACTCATTGAAACAGTAAACTGTGCTCATCACTGCATTCACTGTGAAGCTCTTACTACAAATTGCATCCCATTGACCCTCCTTCCTGGGCCACAGGAAATCGAAAGGCAGACAACTTTTGTTTCTGTTGTTTTCTGGGCATCTAACCCTATTGAATTTCCAGGCAGAAAATTGTTATTCTTCCTCCTTGGTGACAACTGTGTTGAGAAACTCAACAATTGGCCTGACTTGGACAGAGGAGCTTGGTTAAGCTACAGTGTGTGGGGTTGCAAAGGGTTGGACATGACTGAGCGACTTCACCTTACCTTACCAAAGATGACAAGGCCTATGAAAAGAAAGGAATCTGAAGATCTCTGGGAATTTGAATTCCTCCATTCAGACACTCGGTCGTGTTCAACTCTTTGCGACTCTGTGGACTGTACAGCCCGCCAGGCTCTTCCATCCATGGGATTCTCCAGGCAAGAATACTGGAGTGGGTTGCCATTTCCTCCTTCAGGGGATCTTCCTGACCCAGGGACCCAACCCATGTCTTTTGTGTCTCCTGCTTTGGCAGGCAGGTTCTTTACCACTAGTGCCACCTGGGAAGCCCCATACCAGCTTTGGGAGATGGCATTTGCTTCTGGTGCCTGGCTTCTTTGTCTGATTGGAACAATCCCCCTAACAGCAACTTTTCTTAGATTTTGCTGGATTCTTTTTCTTTTTTAGAAAACATTGTGCTTCCTCTGTAGCCAATAAGTGAGTTTGATGCTTAGTAAGTACTCGAGTTCATAATTGATCCTCTAGTGAAAACCATGGCGCTCTACCATGCACTAAGGCAGTGGTTTTCATTGTGAGTCTTTACTCACTAGTGGGTAATAACTCAATGTGGTAGATCAAAACTAGTCATTTGGAGAAAGAAATTTAAAAATACTAGACTTTAATAGAAAAATAAGAATATGCTGTATATAGTTAGGATTGTGAAAGAAAGTGAAAGTATTAGTCACTCAATCATGTCTCTTTATAGCCCCATGGACTGTAGCCAACAAGACTGCCCTGTCCATGGAATTCTCCAGGCAAGAATACTGGAGGGGGTAGCCATTCCCTCCTCCAGAGGGTCTTCCCAAGCAGGGGTCAAACCTGGGTCTCCTACATTGCATGCCTATTCTTTACCATCGGAGCCACCAGGGAAGCAGTATTATTTTAAAAGATTTTTATTTCATTACTTTGCATATATATATATTTGTGTATGCCACTCATATGATAGTATATATTTGTGATAAAGCTATATTTCTTACTGACTTATTTAACAATTATTTATGAAACTTCTAGAAAGATTTTTGTAGAAAGATGCCCATCACATTGTTTCTTAAAGTATTAAGACATTGCAAATTGTCCAAATGTTCAACATGAAGAGATTGTAAGCTCCATGCCTACCATATCTACAACATCCTCTGCTCTGTCCCTCCAGAGTTTAGCACTGGTGCCCTGTACAGAGTATGTGTTCAATAAATATTTTTGCCTATTATTGTTGCTAAGAGATTAAATGCATTCTGAAGCATTCACATGATAGAGTTTAATGCAGTTATTGAAATCACATTTCCAATAATTTTGTAAATGTATGGGAAATGTTCATAATATAATTTTGAGACCGTATGTTATATAAGCAAATATACAGTTGTATGTACAGCAGTTTAGTCACTAAGTTGTGTCTAACTTCCATAGACTGGAAGTCTATGTCCATGGGATTCTCCAGGCAAGAATACTGGAGTGGGTAGCCATTCCCTTTCTCCAGGGGATCTTCCTGACTCAGGGATGGAACCTGCATCTCCTGTATCACAAGCAGATTCTTTACTGCTTAGCCACCAAGGTGTATGTATGCATATATGTAAAAGATAAGGAAAAACACCAAAATATTAACTAGGACTATTTTTGGCTTAGTAACATAAACCAGTAGGAGTTACAAATTCTTTATTCTTCTTTTTAATATATAGAATGAATAGCTTCAGAGTAGTTCAGTTTCAGGCACACCTTGATCATATAGACCAAAAGTTGACACCAGGAAGCCATCCCTCTGCCTCTCTGTGTTTTTTCTTCTGTGTTAACATCATCTCAAGGCTAGCTCTCCCCAGGAGGTGGAGAAGATAAGACTGAATAACAGCTTCAGGCTCACGGTCTTCTAACTTAGCAACTGAAAGTGGATCATCTCTCCTGATAACAGAAGTCTTTGGACTGATTTTTCTTGGCACCAATTGTAAGTGTCCTCACCCAGAAAAGTGAGGTATTATCTCACCTAACCCTAAGCGAGATTGGATGCTGACCAGCCAAAAACAAAACCAAACAACCCCACCCCCCCCAACCAAAACCAAAAAAGAATGCTCACTACATTAGTAACTCAATTTGTTTCTATGAAATAAACATAAAATTTAGAATAATGACACTCACAATGGCACTTTTGTCTTCAATTTGGGATTTTATTCTCTGACAATCTTCAAATTGTTAATATTATGCCTTTTTTCTATGCCATACTGTACCTCCCTCCCTAACTGCAGTGCCAACATCCCATCACCTGTTTGACATCTTTATCTGAATATCGCTCCTTCATCTCAGTCAAAAATAAATCTTTTTTTAAAAACACATGCATAAACAGATACTCAGAGCATTCAAGTGTGTGTTGTATGAGTTTGTGAAAGAGAGAGATGATTTGTGTGAATATTTGGTATTTTTAAAAGTACTTTATTAAAAAAAAAATAAAAGTACTTTATTGACATATAGGTGCTCAAATGAAGCAATATCTCCATATCAACTGATTCTTTGGTAAACAAAAAACTAATAAGCCAACATGTGAGTCCATGAAGGTGACCCTTTTCTCCCAAATAATTAAAGGCATCATTATGGTTTGATGCTAACAAGCAAATGGAAACAATATGCTTTCCTGCTGGGTGTTCACAAGAAAATCTGTTAACCTATTTCTGGACATCTATTCAAATGAACGGGCTGCTGATTCCATGGAGAGAAAGGTTACGTGGTGTCACCTTGGCCCAAGCCCTGGCATGCAAACCTGCTGCAGACCACAGTGTCCGGTCCCAGAAATGAGTCAGCTGAGATGGAAATGCCAGTTAGAACAGATGCACAGCCCTGTTTTTATTCATCAACTTAAGGAGCTGTTGTAATTGTCATGGTGTGTATATTTTGGTTGGTGAGTTTTAGGTTTTAAACATGAAAATGTCTTGTTTCCTGTGAATCTTCAACAGTGTGGTTCTGATGAGGGAACTATCTAGCTGTAGAGACCTAAAGAACAAGTGATGAAATGGAAACTTTTGTCAGGAGAGTCCTCTATAAAAATTTCAATTTTGTATGAAATTATTTTACAGTACTCTTGTTTATTCAATTTCTTAAAATGCATACTGAAAACAGAAAGGCATTTTAATTTTTATTCTGTATTTTGTTAAACTCTTATCTAAAATGAAATAGAGGATGAGGAAAGACAGTTTACCAAGATGTGGATATTTTCCTTCCTTCAAAAACAGCGTTGCCCGAGGCCAAACTCATCCTATCCCTCTAAGACCAGCTCTTGGTTTCTTCTTTCTGTTCAAAGTTTGATGGTTTTTCAAATGTCATTTGCCTCTGTCTCAGCATAGCAGTCTAATATTGATCGTGCTTTTGTTTATGAGTATGTGATGTGAGAATTAATCATGTTTGTGCCTAAAATGGAAAGGCATTCACTTCTTAGCATTTGATTTCTTCCACTCATAATTTTCACTTGTCACTGGCCAGCTAGCTGGTAATGGTATGACTGAGAGGCCCTTCGAGCTTCTAAAGATGGTGGGGGATACAGGGAATGAGGAAAAGGAGTTGTCCATACTCCCGGCTTGAGTTTAGAAAGGAAAAGAACAATTTGAGTCCGTAAGAAGAACTTTAGAGAGTGAAAGTAGCATAGCTTAAAAATACGTTTCTACTGCTTTTGTTTCAAAAGGTGTCTCCAAGAATCAGGTGAAGAACAATTTCTATCCATCTGTATAAATAGATAGTGCTAATAGCATTGTAGTAAAAGGGTAGTTTCCCTTCTGTAATGGTTTTTAATATTGGTCTATTACATTCTCAAAGCACTTTCTTTGCCATAGTTTTGTTTATCCATTAACTCTTTGGGCCATCAATGTTCCTGTTCTGGCTATAAAGCATGGTACTTAAATGTGCGCCAAGCCCTCACTATGTTTTCTGTCCACATTCTCCGCGTGTTGTGAAGTCTCAGCCCCTCTCTTATTTATAAGCCTTTTGGCTTAGTATTACTGTTTCAACTGATGCTGCAGAATCTTGCTGATGCTGGAAGTCACTGTTGTTAGACCAGGAAAAAGATACAGTTTGAATTTTTGACAGTTCAGATAGGCTTCATATCAAAGCAATGTGATTATAACCTAAAGTGTCTGCTGAAAATGTGGGTTACAAGGCACACAGTTTTAAGTTCATGGAAGACCTGTTAGCATCACTTACTTATGAAGAGTTTGCCAGCATTGGCCCCAAACAAGATTATGGGACATTAAGGAGGTGGCAGAACAAGAGAGTGCCTCCCCTCAATAAGCTTGGTGATTGGCACGATATTTTTCCAGGCCTGAAGTATGTCCTCACGCCTGTTCATAGGACATCACAAGGTCATTCATCAGAGTGGCTGGTGGCCCATTTCACTACAATGGTGGCTTGGCATGTTGTTTCTTATCATCATGGTTTTGTTCAGTCTCTCATTATGTCACAGCTGCAGAAACACGAGTTTTCTGAATGATCTCCTTGCCTTCTCTCTGACCCTAATTGAAACTATGTCTTGCACGGCTGACCAAGTTATCTTTTAAAAAAATCCCCATCAATTTATTAATCCAACCATTCAGGATTCACTTGACTATATGGAGCACCTATGATGGGAAGGCTCTTGTGACAAGTCTAGTGAGGGAGACAGACGTGTACCCAGAAAATTATGAGGCCATGTGCTACGTATTTTACCTCGTTAAAACTTTTTTGTGTTTCCTCATTGTTCCTAAGGACAAGAGTTTTCCTCCTCCTAAGACAAAAGATCCTTCACAATATAAATCCACTCCACCACACCGCCTCCTCTCCAGCCCTTCCCCTGGTCTGCACTCTGTGTCAACCACATAAAATGTGCTGGTGTTTCCGGGAGCTGCAGCAGAAGCAACTGGCAAATTCCCGTGTGTTATTCAAGACTTAGCTCAAGTGTCATTGTCTCCTTTTTGACTCTGAGTTTATAATTCCAAAGCAGAGTCCGTCATTCACTCCTTTGGGCTCTTGTGGAGATTTTCACGTATCCCTGTTTTCTCATGGGTCATATAATACTTTATTTCATTATACTGTCCATTAAATTGTGAGATTCTTTAAGGCAGGGAAAGGGGGGGAATATTATGCCTTTTGTTTTCCTAATCTTTAGTTCACTGGCCAGCACACACAGAATGCACAATAATGCATTTTTCTAAAGTGAGTGAATGAATAAATGAACAAATGAATTAGAAAGCCAGCTTTTGGAATTACCCTTGGATTTGTTTTACATTCAGCACTGTTGAAATACTCTGTACTGTTAAGCAATTATCTTCCGGTAGAACACCTGGTAGAAATCTATAACTATGTTGGCCAACAACTCAAAGTGATTAGTGCGACCAATTTACTGCAATTAGAAGGAGGACCACATTCCATAGAATTTAAAAGGTGCATTGATTACACACCTGTACAGCATAAAAGAGGCTATGACTACTGCAATAATCATGAAAGTATGTCACTCTTTCACTAATTAAATAGGCCACCAGCACAAGTATTTCATAAAAATAAAGCCAGATAAAAGCAAAAGGTGAAAAGCAAGCAACAAGAAAAATCACAAAGAATTTTTAAAAGATTATATTATTTCTACACATACCCCAGTCATACCAGTATAATCATTTTCAAGTCTTGTAGGGAATTTTTGGGGTCACCTGAGGCAGCTGGATTAGAATTCCATGGAAAGCAACATGCATACAGCTTCATTTTGGGGTAGACGCTTCATCAGTGTAATGCAATAGTTAAGAGCCTGGCTTCTGGAGGCAGGCTGCCCAGGTATGAGTCCCAGCTTCATCCACTAATGTGTAGGTGTGTGTGCATATATGCTCAGCAGGGTCCGACTCTGTGACCCCATGGACTGTAGCCTACAAGCCTCCTCTGTCCCTGGAATTTTCCAGGCAAGAATACTGGAGTGGGTTGCCATTTCCTTCTCCAGGAGCTCTTCCTGACCCAGGGATCGAAACTAACATCTCTTGCATCTCCTGCATTGGCAGTCAGATTTTTTACCACTGCCACCCGGGAAGCCCTGCATCTCCTTCTAGCTATAAAATATTAAGAAAGTTACACAAACTCTATTTTTCAGTTACCTTGTCTATAAAATAAGGATCATAATACTTATAGGATTGTTGAGAAGATAGAAAATGGTAAGCTGTCAAAAAATACTAGATTTATTACTAGTACTACTATTCACGGATTTCAGTTTTTATCATATCCCATCTTTACCATATTTTAGCATGTGTTCTCACTGGGACTCGGCTCTTCTATAAGTTTTCCATGTTGCATGTCTTTCATATGTTCCTGTGAAGTTGCTGCACCTAAGTTATTGGCATTTTTTTCTGCCCAGGAAATGGTCATGGTCACTGGTGAATGCTAGAGAAACACCGAATCTATGAGTAAGCAAAGTCACAAGATGATTGCATTCTTTTTTTGTTTGCTGTATATGGATCAGAAATCTTTTATGTTGCCTACAAAGGCTATGAAGCAGCTGTTTTTGCTGAGTTTAGGGCTACATTAAGTATACTTCATTGTAGCCAAATTAACAAAAAGATATGTACTGAGAAAAATTATTACAAGTTTCTATGAGGAATGATTGTATTCCTGGGTCTCATAATTAGGATGGGATACAATCATTATTGTATTGGTTAGAGCTATATTTTGTTTTGGGGGCCTCCCTGGTGGCTCAGTACTAAAGAATTTACCTGCAATGCAGGAAACACAAGAGACTTGGGTTCGATCCCTGGGTCAGGATTATCCCCTGGAGAAGGAAATGGCCAGTCAGTTCAGCATTCTTGCCTGGGAAATCCCATGGACAGTGAGCCTGGCAGGCTGCCATCCACGGGTCGCAAAGAGTTGGACATGACTAGAGCAACTTAGCACATAACCTGCTTTGGTTTGACAACCAGAGCCAAACACATAACAATCTTCCCTCAAATATGTGAAAGGTCTGTTCTGTTAAATGACTCACTGCCATATTTCAAATAATTCCTTTTATGATCAAACTTGAAAAGTAAATAACTATTCAGATGATGAGGACTTGATAAAAATAAAATCCAGGCAAGCAAATGCCAACAAAGCCAGGCATTGTACAAAGTAAGAAGCATAAATTAAAGATTTTGGATCTTAATACTATTTTGATTGGAAACACTGAACTGTGAACTATATATAGCTATCATGTTACAAAGTTTTACTCCATTTTTTCAATGGGCTATTTTATATCTAATTTTAAATGGTTATTAGCACAAGATTATAAAAAAAAGTTCATCAGAAGACCTGATTTTAATGTAATTAGTGTAATTAGCCACATTTCAAAATTATTTTCTATACTAACCTGTGACCAAAGATGCTAAAGCCTTCCTATTTAAGAATATCATAGATAGAGGATATGTTTGGAGGAACAAGGAAAGACACAGAGTGGCTTCTACTTGCAGGAAACGGGAAAAAATTGCACTTTTAGTATCATCATGGTGACCACATCTTTGACTTGGTCAAAGCAAGAAGTGCTCAAACTTACATTCTGTTGACTGTTCCCTAGGTCCCACATCCATCAGGGTGCTGAAAGGTCTGTGATAGGTCTATTGAACATTCTATCTTTCCTCTTAATGTCATAGCTGTGTCATACTCATTTATTTCCAGGATGACTAAGAAGCAAAAATTCAATCTTATGTCATTACTGGAGCTGGATGGCCTGGGATATTTAGGCTTCTTGTTTGAATTGCCTTTGTTACTTTTTCCCTGAAATATTTTCAGTATTGGGAGCCTCCTGTCTGGAGAGAAGGGAAAGCAGTCCCTCTTTGGCAATGCATAGACATTGAGCTAAAAAAACAAAACAAAACTGGCTTTGGCCAAATGAAAAAAGAACATTTCAACTCCCAAAAAGGGAACAACATAAGGAAAACAAAACAAAACTAGACCGTGCTGTTACTGTCCAAATGTGCAATTAAGTGCGTCAGAGTTATAAGTGGTCTGCAAAACGGTTCCTGAATAATCTAGTTAATACAACGCAGTGGCTCCACAATAATTGCGACTCTTCATATGGAATAACTCTTCATGCCCTTCTCTGGAGAACACTCTGCGGGGGGCGGGGGGGGGGTAGGGGGCGGGAACTTGGCCCTTCTGATTCACCAGTTTGTTCTTAAAACAGCAACAACTGCAGCAGCAAAATGCTGGGTTTAGCCTGTTGGGTTTCCTGATGTAAGAGTCACTGAAGGGGGCTGGAATCTGTAGTCAGCTTGGGGTTGTCAGCTTCATCCCCCACATCCTGACAGCAAATAGTGGTTGCATTTTAGTCTGCCTGCTCCTTATTTCTGTAGCAGTCTACCATTTCTTTATGAGCATCCGTCCTTTTGGAGCAGTAAGCGATAATTTCACTGAACCTATGCTGTGGGTGTCTAGCACAATGATTTGTATAGAGTTTAAGTCCCTCAATAAACATTGGCTGAAGTGAATTGAATAAGATTTAAAAACAGGAAGGCTGAACTAGAAAAATCTATAGAGAATGTGCTATAAGTCTCCTTTAATTGTAGACGTTGTTACTACGTCAAAGCATTATATGATTATATGTTGATTCGCTTGAACAAATATTTACAGAGTCTTACTGGCCACACTTCACCAAACGCCTGGATAGGTAGAAGAGAGAGTAGTACAAATGCTATCAAACCAATCCCTGGCTCTCCTGGAGTTTATAATTCAGCAGGACAGATGGACTACAGTGATCGCCTGTTGTTGTTTTTAGAACGTTGGAAAATAGAGACCGTTGGAATGTCCTTGAAGCAAACTCTTGTTTTTCTCACTCAGAGAATACCAGATAAATGAAGGCGGGAAACAAAAAGCCTAGTCTGAGGTGGAGAAGAAAGGAAGAAGAAACAAAAAACCAAAACCAGGGCACGTGGCATTTTCTGAGGATAAATGAAATGCTCCTGGAGTCATGCCACCAAAAGTCAGGGCTTCTTGTTTCCCAGTGAAGACCTGACTCACGGCTGGTTCCCTTCCCCTGCCGTGTTACCCTGACTCCCTACCCGTTCTCCCATCTCTTCTTGACTCAGTCCCTGAGGCTTTGGCTTAAATTCAACACAACCGTGGTGCCCCTCCCCCAACCCTCCACGCCTCACTGATGCCCTCTACTGGTCTGGCTCACTCATGAACTATAATCTTAGGGGATCAGTTTCAAAAGTTTTGAGCAGTTGTGCAAGGCTCTTGAACAAGAAAACACATATGGTGGCTCAAATTTTTAGTTTTTTAAGGAAACCCCATACTGTTCTCCATAGTGGCTGTATCAATTTACATTCCCACCAACAGTGTAAGAGGATTCTCTTCTCCACATCCTCTCCATCTTCTCTCCAGCATTTGTTATTTGTAGACTTTTTCGTGATGGCCCTTCTGCCTGGGGTGAGGTGATACCTCGTTGTAAGTTTGATTTACATTTCTTCATAATTGAGCCTCTTTCCATATGCCTCTTGGCTATCTGTATGTCTTCTTTGGTGCAATGTCTATTTCGGTCTTCTGCCCATTTGTTTAGAGGAAAGGTGGAGTGGGATGAACTGGGAGCTTGGGACTGACATATATACACTACTGTGTATACAGCAGTAATTAATGACAACCTACTGTATACACAGGGAACTCTGCGCCAAGTTATGTGGCAGCCTGGATAGGAGGGGAGTTTGGGGGAGAATGGATACATGTGTGTGTACGGCTGTGTCCCCTTGCTGTCCACCTGAAGCTATCACAACGTTCAGTTCAGTTCAGCTCAGTCGCTCAGTCGTGTCTGACTCTTTGTGACCCCATGAATCGCAGCACGCCAGGCCTTCCTGTCCATCACCAACTCCTGGAGTTTACTCAAACTCATGTCCTAATCAGCTACAAAAGAAGAAAAAAGAAAACCCTTACACTGGCCTTGGAGGAACCCATCTTTCTGGGTGCTCGATATTTCTTGAAACTATGCCAGCATTGTGGAGGCTACTGTCAGGCATTGCATGGAACCCCCAAATCAGACACTTGTGGGGTGAACCATGGAAGAGCCTGCTTGTTTTACACTTTCTTGGGAAACAGGAAGCTACCATGGTCTGCTCTTATCTCTCAAACTGCTTCCAAATGGTTTGAAATCTCGATACTCTGAGAACAGTAGCATCTCTAGCTTGTCCAGAACCTTCTGGAAATAACCACACTCTCTCCCGGAAATTGGCTTCCCTGATGACTCAGGTGGCGCTAGTGGTAAAGAACCCAGCTGTCAATACAAAAGATCTAAGAGATGTGGGTTTGATCCCTGGGTCCAGAAGACCCCCTGAAGGAGGGCCATGGCAACCTACTCTAGTATTCCAGCCTAGAGAATGCCATGGACAGAAAGGTCTGGCAAGCTGCAGTCCATAGGGTCACACAGAGTCAGACACAACTGAAGCAACTTAGCACACAAGCATGAAAGAATCTGCCGACCGTGCAGGAGACATACGAGGTGCAAGTTCAATCCCTGGATCGGGAAGGTCCTCTGGAGAAGGAAATAGCAACCCACTCCAGTGTTCTTGCTTGACAAATCCCGTGAACAGAGGAGCCTGGTGGCTACAGTCCAATGGGTCTAAGAGTTGGACATTAAGCTGGACTTAGCACGCATGCTCTTGGGAGTTGCCTTTCCTCCTGCTCTAGCTACGTGGTTCTAGAGGGAGTCATCATGTTCTTAGCTATTATCATCCATCTCACCACAGCTGATTGGTTCAGGTGTGCACAAATTATCCAAAATGGGCAACTCGAAATAATTCCTGGGATTTTCTTAACTGGAATTGAGGAAAAAAGAATGAATTTCTCTCAGGTTGTGGGAGACTTGGGGTAGGAAGTCTGCCAAAATGGGGCATCTGTGTTTTCTATTACTTGGTATCAGAGTCTGCAGTGTGATAGGATACACCGGGAAAAGGAAGGATAAGAGATCCACTAAAAGAATCCTAGTGGGTTTGAGTCCCTGGTTCCCACTGCTTGGGAGGCACAGCTTAACTCAGTATGGATTTGTTTGTTTAATCTTTTCATTGGTTGCTAGAAACACACCAGTATGTGTCTAAATAATCTTTCGCTTTTTGTGTATCCTACTTCACATCGAGTTTTTATCACTTGCAACCTTTAAGAGAACCCTGATTATAAAAGTATTTGCTCTGATGTTGGTTCCCTGCCTCTCCTTCTTCTATATCGTTTCCTCTGCTTTTATAAATCACCAGCAATCTTCATTCTTCTGTGGATAATTTTTTCCGTTAATTTCCTCTTCATTTCTCTCTGATCTTACCTTATTTCCTTTTCCTCCCTCTTCTCCCTTCCTTCCTTCCTCCCTCCCCCGCCCCTTTCTCTAACACTGTCCAGATGTCCATCATTGTTGCATCCTAGTGGTTATCATTCATTTTATATAAACAGCCAGGTGTTTTCAATTGCCTTCTGAAGGCCTTTGGAGGTGATACTTTGGCATCTATTATTCAGGGTTATGTTGAAGTAGAAAATTCAGAGTTGGACCATAAAGAAAGCTGAGCATCGAAGAATGATGCCTTTGAATTGTGGTGCTGGAAAAGACTCTTTGGAGTCCCTTGGACTGCAAGGAGATCAAACCAGTCAATCTTAAAGGAAACCAACCCTGAATATTCATTAGAAGGACTGATGCTGAGGCTGAAGCTCCAATACTTTGGCCACCTGATGCGAAGAACTGACTCATTGGAAAAGACCCTGATATTGGGAAAGACTGGATGCTGGAAAAGGTTGAAGGCAGGAGGAGAAGGGAACAACAGAGGATGAGATGGTTGGATGGTATCACCAACTCAATGGACATGAGCTTGAGCAAGCTCTGGGAGATATTGAAAGACAGGGAAGTCTGGTGTGCTGCAGTCCATGGGGTCACAAAG
This sequence comes from Cervus canadensis, assembly GCF_019320065.1. Taxonomy (NCBI): domain Eukaryota; kingdom Metazoa; phylum Chordata; class Mammalia; order Artiodactyla; family Cervidae; genus Cervus; species Cervus canadensis. The sequence goes on along the minus strand of NC_057397.1, from coordinate 56,703,770 downwards.
AATCAGATACGACTTAGTGACCAAACAACAACAGTAACAACAGCAAACATTTAGAAACTAGAAATAAATATGACTCTCCTGTTGATTACCTTTGAATTATATAATTACAGATGATTCTTTTGGGCTTTTTTTCTTTCTTTGATTTGTTTTATTTTTATTAAAAATAATTAAAATATTTTATCATTGATCACATGAATTTGTTGCATACTTACCTGTTTCTCATTTGTCCTTGCTGGTAAAGTATGTAATATTAAAAGATTTATCTAAAGATGACTCAATCAAAAAGTCTTCCCTAAGAAAGTCTGGAGACTTATAACTTAATTTTCCTTGGGAAGTATGAATGGATAAATGAATAAATAAATGAATGGGTAGGTGAATGAATGTGTTTCCCCTAGACAAAAAGCAAATACCATCATGGTAAAGCCTGATTCACTCACTATAAGACCCTCAGATAATTTACCAGGCTGCCAGTTTCTTTCAGCAGATATACCTGTGCTATTTGACCAAAGATAAATATTCAGTAAATTCTCTAGGCTAAACCTGACAATGGTTTATTTGACGACTTTAAATAGAGAAAGAAAACTATACTTCTGGATTTAAATAGAGAAAGAAAGCCAGTAAAGGAAAGGCAGATGCTCAACACAAATATTTCAGCAAATCACAAAGACAGTGAGAAAGAGGGAGATCAAGCTAAAAATAATGCTCTCTCAGATGAAACATCTGGCCAACAAGAGTCAGATGTGGTGCCTTTGGCCTAAAGGGACCTTCAACCTGAATTAATATAGAAGAAGTTGCCACAAGGATGGCAAATTAGGGGAAAAGTAAGTCAGTTAAGGAGAAACGGAGGTAAAGAGAATGGTAATACTGAGGATATGGAGCAACTGGTACATCACATAGACGGAGCACTCACGCGTGAGTGCCAAGTTGATTCAGTCGTGTCCGACTCTGTGTGAACCCATGGACTGAAGCCCGCCAGGCTCCTCTGTCCATGCGGATTCTCCAGGCAAGAATACTGGAGTGGGTTGCCATTTTCTTCTCCATAGAGTACCCATGGAAATGTATATCAGAACCACATTTGTGCAAAATACTCTGGTCATATGTCCTATGTCTTCTACCCAAGCAAATCTACTTGAAAGTATTTATATTTCAAAGTTTCAGGAAAGTTTCAGAACATTGTACAGACATATGTATATAAAAATGTTGACTGGAGTATTGCTGTTAATAACAAGAAAGAAATTGAAATCACTTAAATATCAATTGGAGGTTCCTATTTGCATTATGGCATATCCATAAAGTGAATATCATGCAGCAGTTAACACTGAAATTTATTGATTTATGTTCATGGGCATGGATATATATTCAACATACTCACATATAATTTTAACTGAAAAAGAAGATTTAAAGTAGTATGTATAAAGTGACCTTGTTTTTATTAAAAATATTAACATGTATATGAATTCATACATATAAATACAGAATTTTTAAAATTCTGAAAAGTTGTGCCAAAATGTTTGCAATAGTTCTATTTGGAATTTTTGTTGTTGTTGTTTAGTCATGAAATCATGTCTGACTCTCTGCGACCCCATGGACTGTAGCCCACCAGGCTCATCTGGCCATGGAATTCTCCAGGTAAGAATACCAGAGTGGGTTGCCATTTCCTACTCCAGGGGATCCCCAGACCCAGGGATTTAACCTGAGTCTCCTGCATTGGTAGGCGGATTCTTTACCACTGAGCTACCAGGGAAGCCCATTAGTGATTGGAAGTATTTAAAAGATATGTTTGCCTGTCTTGGTTGTCTATTTTTCTATAAGGAATACAAGTTAATGGCATACTAATGTAAGTTAAGTTTTAAAGGGGAGATGGGGACACTCTTGACACCCATAAGTCAATTCCTGCTGTCTCACATTTCATTCCTAGACACCGCACTCTCCGCGCTACCTTCTTCTTACCCTCAGTCCCTGGAAGAGGTGGATGGAGCCCATCCATCCCGGACGTTCCCCCTGGGGCCCCGGAGCTGAGATACTGAAAGGCAGAGCCACGTGGTGAAAAGCCATGCGGGGTAGAATCCAGAGTTAGCGCTGGGACCAGCCAAAGCCACTCGTAAGCTGAGCTGGAGCCCAGTGGAGAGGCTCAGAATAAGCTTGAAAGGCAGTGAGCAGAGAGCGAACGGCTGGAAGGCAGACGCCAGAGGGGAACGTAGGCGAGAGCCGAGGGACCCGCAGTGGAACGGGAGGTGAAGCTTTGCTTTCGGCCCCTCTGGTTCCCATTCCTGCCTGGTCTGACTCTTCCATTTATGACTTTTAGAACTTTTATGAATTTTCTGTTTTACTTGTTAACTAAGATTGCCTCTTCACCCAGGATTGGAGATACATTATATTCATTGCGATCACCTTGATAAAGACAGAAAAGCATCCTTGGAAACAAGCAAAAGGATAGGGCAGCCCGAGTGGACTCTGCGTGGGCTGCTATCACTTCATCGTCGTCCACGACCCCGTGAGCGACTCGCTAGCGTGCCGAATGCCCAGCAGAGCTTTTACTTTTTCATCCTTGGCCACAACGACTGGGAAACTGGGGCAGCTGTTCTCTCTCAAGAGCAAGCTGGAAAACACCAGAAGTAAAATCTTGATAAACATTCTCCTGAGGCAGCTGCAATTCCTAAGTCATATCCACCCCGAAATGTGTTTTTGTGTGTGTTTCCTGAAAGACTTTTGAAGGTGAGGAATTTTACAGGGCAGTTCTGTTTACAATATTCTGAATTCTGTTGTGCAGAACTTAGCCTGATGTGCTTGACAGCCTTGGCGACAAAAAGCACTATATAAATGCATCATCAATATAGTAATATAAATTGAATTGGAATGTTCATTCTGTTCTGCCGAGTTTCTTTCCTGAGCTGATTATATCTGAAACAGCTCTTGTTAGAGGCTTTCTCATTATGAGGAACTCACTGTCCTGTTCCAGCCCTCCATCAAGTACCACCTGTTCGACACTTTCTATTCATATTTTTTTTTTCCTAAGTTAAGTAGCCCACATGAGGATTTGAAGTGCAGAGTCATGGCATTAGAATTACAGCCTGCTGTTTCTCCTGATTAAGTTTTTCTGTTAGCAAGTTAAGATTTCACTTTGAAGAATAAAGGTTGACAGTTTGGATACTCATGGTTGATGAGGTCAAATGGTGGCCCAACAAATGATGATCTTAATGCTTTCTCTAACAGTCCTCTTTTCATTGCATAATTCATCTTTTATCCTCATATAGGAGTATTTGCAGTGTCTTAAATTACTCACCATTCAAGTGAACTGGATAAGTGTTTAGATAAGTGTCTAAATTATGCTAGAAATGGGTCTTTAAATATATATATATATATAGAGAGAGAGAGTTTATTTTTTAGAACAGTCTTGGAATTACAGAAAAATTGAGCAACTAGTTTAAGCAGGAAGTTCTTATATGCCTCTCCCTACCCCACACCATGTTTCCCCTTTTATTAACATCTGACATTAATATGGTGCATTTGTTGCAATTAATGAACCAACCTGTGTGTGTTAGTCACTAAGTCATGTCCGACTCTTTTAACCCCATGAACTGTAGCCCACCAGGTTCCTCTGTCCATGGGATTCTCCAGACAAGAATTTTGGAGAGGGCAGCCTTTTCCTTTTCCAGGGGATCTTCCCAACCCAGGGATCAAACCCAGGTCTCCTGCATTGCAGGCAGATTCTGTACCATCTGAGCCACCAGGGAAGCCAATGAACTGACATTGATACATTATTAATTAAAATCCATAGCTTGTTTGGATTTTACTTTGTTTTTACCTCGTGCCTTTTTTCTGTTCCAGAATCCCATCCAAGATACACAGTACACTTAGTTGTCATGTATCCATTAGGTCACACTTGGCTGTATAAGACAAAACCCCAAACAAGTAAGATCCCCAAAGAACACATTCAGGACAAGAGACACAAGTGCTGAGATTGGCCTTCTCCCTGTGACTCCCACACTGGGCATGTATCTCTCTTCTCTTACCTTGATCTGTCCCACAGCATTGGTAAGACAAACTGTAACTTTCACACATGAAGATTAAAAAGTGGGGAATAAGAAAATTTAAGATATATGAAATAATATTCCATTGTATATATATACCATAGCTGCTTTATCCATTCAATTAGAAAACTGGTACAGATGAACCCATTTCCAGGGTAGGAATAGAGACACAGACTTAGAGAACAGACTTGTGGACGCAGGTGGGGAAGAAGAGGGTGGGGCAAACCGAGAGCAGTTCTGACATATATACACTCAGTTCAGTTCACTACCATGTGTAAAATAGGCAGCTTGTAGGAAGTTGCTTATAGCATAGGGAGCTCACCTCGGTGCTCTGTGATGACCTAGAGTAGTGGGATGGGTGTAGGGTAGGAGGGCGGTCCACGAGGGAGGGGATATAGGTATACATACAGCTGATTCACTTCATTGTACGACAGAAACTATTGCAACATTGGAAAGCAATTACACTCCAATAAAAAATATATATGGAAAAAATGACTCAATAAATTCTCTGAATAACCTCAGATATGCAGATGACACCATCCTTATGGCAGAAAGAGAAGAGGAACTAAAGAGCCTCTTGATGAAGGTGAGAGAGGAGAGTGAAAAAGCTGCCTTAAAATGCAACATTCAAAAAATAAAGATCATGGCATCTGGTTCCATCGTGTCATGGAAAATAGATGGGGAAACAATGGGAACAGTGACAGACTTTATTTTCTTGGGCTCCAAAGTCACTGTGGATCGTGACTGCAGCCCTGAAATTAAAAGACACTTGCTCCTTGGAAGAAAAGTTTTGACAAACCTAGGCAGTGTTTTAAAAAAGCAGGGACATTACTTGCCAACAAAGGTCTGTCTAGTCAAAGCTATGGTTTTTCCACTAGTCATGTATGGATGTAAGAGTTGAACCATAAAGAAAGCAGAGCACTGAAGAACTGATGTTTTTGAACTGTGGTGTTAGAGAAGACTCTTGAGAGTCCCTTGGACTGCAAGGAGATCAAACCAGTTCATCCTAAAGGAAATCAATCCAGAATATTCATTGGAAGGACTGATGCTGAAGCTGAAGCTCCAATACTGTGGCCACCTGATGTGAAGAGCCAACTCATTGGAAAAGACCCTGATGCTGGGAAAGATTGAAGGCAGGAGGAGAAAGGGACGACAGAGGATGAGATGGTTGGATGGCATCACCAACTCAATGGACATGAGTTTGAGCAAGTTCTAGGAGATGGTGAAGGACAGGGAGGCCTGCTGTGCTGCAGTCCATGGGGTCACAAAGAGTCAGACATGACTGAGCAACTGAACAACAACAAAAATAGCTTTGTTATCTCCTATCCCAATATAAGTGTCAACTTGCTTCACTAAACTCCCAAAGATCTTTATTCTAATGTAAAGTTGGTACCAAATTACGGTTTTCCTCTCTTCCAGTGCCTAGGTGGCTTGATTTGGTATTGTCTGGTTTTGTCTGTGTAACTGGCCCTCTGAAGGTACTTTTATGCTCAGTCAAGTGCTAAAGTCTTTTTTGCACAAAAACTCAAGCCTTTTCTGAGTTTAAAAGATCTTAGATGATTTCCTCCTACTTAGTTCTAGTTTCTAGTTTGAGAAACTTGCTGCAGAGTTTAGTCCAAGCTTCAGGGTGCCTCCAAAGTCTAGGGTCCTCTTTCAGAGGCCATCTCCATTCCTCGTTGAAGAAACATTCTAGGCAGTTCTTTAGGCAAATATGTTCCTGTCACAATGTGAGCTTGGCCAAGACATTGGCTTGTCTTCTTGGCCTTGGCTGACTAGACCAGATGTGGCCATCAGGCCAAGGACAATCTATAAGCTATGAGGTGTGGAGCAAGAATGTTGTTCAACCAGAATGATGAGGACTAAATTGAATTAATCAGAATTTCTGAAATGAAACCTAGAGAATGAAGCCAGTAAGGTTGTAGTGCAGAAGGGCCATGAAGGATCATGAACAAGAGAAATGATGAGTAAGCAGACATCTTGCGTAAACCAGAGTCATAAGTAAGTGGAAACCAGATGCCACAGGTAGATGTTTGTCACACTGGGAGAGGTAAAAACAGAGACAGTAAAATGCTGACTCATTATACTAGTAGAATTCTATGAACTTCAGGGGCTGAGGGCATGACAAGGTAGCTAGGATTTAGAATTGCCTTGGATCCCATGACAATCTTCCAGCTCTTGCGCTTCATTCCTTTTCAGGGTTGCCTAATCTTTCCAATATCTTCAGGTTCCACAGAGATCCTTGTCGTCCTCATTTCCACGTGCATCCTTACATTACACAGGTCTTGTTTCTCAAGAAAACATGAGAGGTTAAAGAGCGTATGTGCCTTGTCTCCATTCAGGTTGGCAGGAATTGTGGTCAACTCTGCAACTGACTCAACCTTTTCCAGCTCAGCTTCTTTGCCCTGCATATCTCAGAAATGTTCCAAATTGTTCCATAGATGTTTGACCTTCATCTCCAACACAGGGAAGTAAGTAGCCTTACAAAAGCCCAATTAATGGAATAAAAATAATTTATATCATGGGCAAAAAAGGTTGTACACCCCCACCCCCAAGATTTCCCATCTGCTTGCATTGTGTCTGTAGGTTAACTGACTCACCTTAATCAAGTTAGTTATTCATTACTTGATTTCAGACTAGTTATAGGTCTTCTCACCTGCCCTCTAATAATGAGTCACTAATATTTACATATGCAAGGTACTATTCTAAGAAATGTATATGTAATTATTTTAATCCTCTCATCAACACTGGAAGGAAGGTATAGTATAAGCATTATTTCTTTTTGTATGTAAGGATATTAAGGCTTAGAGAGGTTAAGTAATTGGTCAGAGTTCACACATGTGTCATTAATAAGTGAGACTTGATGTAAAACCTGATGGTGGAGCCTTAGTTCTTAACCAGAGCCAGGTTTGCTGGTTAAGAACTAGTCCTTCTTACATGGTGGTAGTTGGCACGCAGGTTCATATTCAGTCGACTGCTTGCCTGGGTCTCCCTGAGGTCTAGGCTCCCCATTAATGCACTCAGCCTAACTGTAGACTAATCACTGATAAACACCCCTTAAGGGCGAGTATCGTGGAAATAAACTTGAGTAGTACTTCACTCTGGAGCCATAGGAATCCAACCCCCAATGTCTGCTTCCTCAGATCACCTGTCTGAACCAAATATTGCCTCAATATTCAGTCATTTCCATGGTGGAATGACTTGGCAGAACAACATTTTCATCTAGAGACTGATGTATTTCTTCCATTTCATCAGCGGCTGGCACTGTTTTTTTCTCTGAACATCGGGGCTTATAAGGCTAAGAGACATTGAAAGGTGTGGTCACAAGGATTCCCACAGCTGCTGGACATTGACCATTCCCTCTCCTCCAGTGACGGTGAACTCTGCCGAGCCCCTCTTCTCCGGGGTCCTGCTGCCCGGCATGGCTGTCTATGTGATGGGCTCAGGTGTGATGTGATCTATGTGATGGGCTCAGGTGGGATGTGATCTATGTGATGGGCTCAGGTGGGATGTGATGGAAGTGGCCTGCTCTGCTCACAGGAGCTTCCATTAGAAAAGTTGCCATTTCCCAAGGAGCTCTCTTCCTGTTTCACTGATCCCTTGCTAGCAGCGTGAGTGACACCCTCCATTCAGGCTCCTAATGCCTTTTCCTAGTAAAGGCAGAAAGGAAAAGATGGACTCCAAATTATAAAGCTCCTCATGCCAACCTCAGGTTGTCCAATAGTAGATTTTTCCCTCTCCTAGGAATTCAGTACCTCTGAATAAAGGCCTAGTTTTACAAGACTGATAGCTCCCCAACCCTTTCTGAGCAGTTTCTATTGAGAGAGCTACCCAGATATAATGCGTGGCCTTTCCAGGAGTTTTCCTCTTCCTTTCCTTATTGGACAAGCCCTTCTCTTACTACTGGAAACACCAGTTGCTCTTTTCCCAGTCTTCCTTACAATTAGTATATAGGTAAGTAACTCAATATTGACCCATGGAACCTGAAGAAATGTCTAATAAGGGTTTGGAAAAAAGGTTTTTCTTCCTAGAAATAGGGAACATCCCTTTTCTCTTTTCTGAATGTGATTTGTCAACATGTGACCTCTGGAACCATTGCAGCCTTTTTGAGGTCATGAGGGGAGGCATCAATGTCACATTTTAGGTGTCAAAGCACAAAGAAGAACTCCAGGTTCATGAGTTGTTGCACCCAACTTGGAACTGCCCTGCCTTGACTTACTTGTTATAATGATAGTAATAATAGTAACTGTGGGCTTCCCAAGTGGTTCAGTGGTAAGAACCCACCTGCCACCTCAGGAGATGCAGGTCTCATCCCTGGGTTGGGAAGGTCTCCTAGAGGAGGAAATGGCAACCCATTCCAGTATTCTTTCTTGGAAAATTCCATGGACAGAAGAGCCTGGAAGACTGCAGTCTGTGGGGTCACAAAGATTCATGACTGAGTGACAAGCATGCACAATAGTAACTCTTATTGTTATTCCTGGCAATAATGACAATTAATACTTCTACAGAGCCTATTATGTGCCAGACATATTTAATTATTATGTAACATTATGAATATCTATATTGTTTAAACTATACCTTTTAGTTGAGTGCTCTGTTATTTGCAGGTGAAAACACCCTAACCAACATGCTTGCCACTTTGTTCCTTGCTCTCTCAGAGCCTTAGAGGTCTTCAAGAGGCTTCTTTAGAAAGCAGACTTGAGCCTATGCCATCTAAAATATATACTCCTCCCATCATGGAGTGAATATTCTTTTCCCAGGATCCTTCAAAGAAATCTCTTCTCCTGAGAAGAAGCATCCTGAAGTCCACACCTAAAGGGTCCTGGGAAACCAGGTGTGAACTTTCCAATCTTTATTTTCAGCCTGGTGAGTTGCACAGACAATAGAAAATAGTACACATAGTTCCTAGAGGACCACTCTGTCATAAAAACATCTGAAAATGAAGACTTGGAGTGAGAATGGGCAAAATATTTCTGAGATTCCTCTATCAGTCTCATTCCCATCCCTTCACGTTTCAAAAAGTCAATCAGGTTATTCTAAGGGCTCAGGAGGCCCTGAGGAGCTATAATTAGTCCACTGCAGTGAATATTTATCTGGACATGTCTGCCCATAGCAATCATTTTCCCGGTTCACACATTCCACTTGACAATATTTTATATAATAAAATAAACACCATCACCAAAGAGCTCTATAAACTATAAAATATTATACAGAATTAACTTATGATGATGACAAAGATTTATTCATTACCTGCTTTCAATATTACTGACTCAGGGTCCTAAGAATATATTTATATTTTAGCCTGTTTTATTACCTTATTCAACTATCAACATAACATGATTTTGCACCAAATATATTGACTGTGTCAGAACTGGTTGTGTTTTCTTTCATTGCTATTGAATTATGTCTCACATTTTTATTAATAGTTATGACCAGTGTTGGTCAACATTTTACAGTTTATAGTTGGTTTTTCCTGTATGGTGGGGCTTTCCCAATAGTTCAACAGGTAAAGAATCTGCCTGCAATGCAGGAGACCTGGGTTTGGTCTCTAGGATGGGAGGATCCCCTGGAGAAGGAAGTGGCAACCCCCTTCAGTATTTTTGCCTAAAAAAGTCCCATGGACAGAGCCTGGTGGGCTTAAAGTGTTGCAAAGAGTGGAACACGACTGAGTGTGCTATCTCTGAACTTTCACATATCTTAACTCATTGGAGCTTCATAACAATCTTTGAAAATCAGAGTATGGAGGCTCAGACTTGTTCAAGATGACTCAGGAAAAAGCCAGAAAAGGAGCCGGTTCTCCTGAAGGCAAGGAAAGTCCTTTCTTCTGGGAGGTGGTGACACTCCTCTGGATCACCTATGGTTTTAGGATGGGAAAGGGGCCACAGGGGCAAGCGATTGGAGTTCAGTAAGGAAGGATGATATGTTGACAACAAGCTAGGTAGATCTTTCAGGGTTGGATGGGCCATGGGGGATATTTGATGAATTCGTGAAGTGAAGTGAAGTGAAGTCGCTCAGTTGTGTCCAACTCTTTGCGACCCCATGGACTGTAGCCCACCAGGCTCCTCTGTCCATGGGATTCTCCAGGCAAGAATACTGGAGTGGGTTGCATTTCCTTCTCCAGGGGATCTTCCTGACCCAGGGATCGAACCCGGGTCCCCCGCATTGTAGGAAGATGCTTTACCGTCCTAGCTACCAGGGAAGCCATATCCTGAATTACCTCAGAGCTTCCCTTGTAGCTCAGTCAGTAAAGAATCCATCTGCAATGCAGGCGTCTGCCTGCAATGTAATAGACCCAGGTTTGATTCCTGGGTTGGGAAGATACCCTGAAGAAAGAAATGGTAACCCATTCTAGGATTCTTGCCTGGGAAATCCCATGGACAGAGGAGCCTGGCAGGCTATAGTCCATGGGGTCTCAAGAGTTGGACATGACTTAGCAACTAAACCACCATGAATGACCACATGGTTAATTTTTAGTGGCTCCCAGGCAAGTTATCAGGGCACGTTACTCACCTCAGTTTCCTCATGAGTAAAACAGATTTCCCAATAGCACCCACTTCATAATATTGTTGGTTTACATGAGTCAGAACATTGCTTACCTAATAAGTGGTTCATAAACACTTGCTAGTTTGGTTTCTATCCTGTGGGAACACTTAGTGTGGTTGAGGAGAGAGATGGGGCCACTCAGCTACTTTTTTTGTCTCCCTACAGACCCTTCCCATTTCTCTATCCTTGTAAAAGTCTGGGATAACATGTAGACTACAGAGCCTATATGTCAGTGTCCTCAGGGATCACCAAACCTTGATGGTAAGCACCCTGGTAGTAAAGTGAAACTTGAACTTAAAAGAAAACTGTACTATTCAGCTCTGCTCACTGTTTAAGGAGTTCCTTTAAAGGGATTAATAAAGAGGATCAGCAAGATCCTTGGGTATTAAACACGTCTTCCAAAGCAATATTTTAATGAGGTTAAGTATAATACAGCAAGCCCTTGGATTAATCTTCCCTTAAACTACCCATGAGCTCAAGATGCAGAGAAAAATATCCTCAGAAAATTGCAGGGACTTTTATTGAACCCATGTGTCAAATGCAAGAAAATTACAGGTGCTTGACTCCTAACCCCCATCAGGGCTGGTGTGGTCTCTTCTTAAAATCCCGGGATAAAAAACGAGGATCACAGAGGGAACTTGACAATATTGCTTCTTTGTTGCTCCTTTGAAGGCTCTGAAGCAGCGATCTCAGGCTGGGTTTCTTCTGGCGGCTGGTGGGCCAGCTGTGCCCGCTGAGATATTTCCCAGTGCTGGGGATGGAGAGTTTCTTTGCTCAAGCCCTCACGGTATGTCTCCCTGCAAAGACAGTCTTTCCTCTGAGAGCTCCCAGTTTATTTTTAACAACTGGTGCCAAGACCCAGCATTGTTTGCCTGCATCAGAGTGTGGGCAGAGAGGACACACGCACGCAGTTTCAGAGCATGGGGGCCACTTGTCTGGGGTTAGTCATGAGGAAGTGGCTGCCGCCTCCTCTGGCAGTCTTTTATAACTGAGCTGTTTTAGGTTCTCTGTCCTTACGTACACAGTTTAATTTTGAGTGCTTTGGTTTAATTTTGTCCTTTGAATGCCTTTATAAATTACAGCATCTTGTGATGATTGTTTTTCTTTTTTGGAAAGGAAAGGATTAGTACACAAATCTCTGAAATGAAAGAGGGGAAGGGAGAAAGGATGAGGATAAAGAGGAAGAGGGCGCTGCCAGGGTGGGAAGAGAGGCAGCTATTCTCTTCCGTTTCTCCTTTATCTTGGACCTTGAGACAGACACAAATGACCTCAGTGGACTGCAAAGGGCAGATTGGGTAAGATGATTTCTGTGGGGTTTGATTTGATAAGTTGGACATGGATTGTCCGATCTCTCTACTTTTTGCTCTGATTTATTCCCTTCAGTTAAGCACTGCCTTTCTCTAAGATGCTCTTTAAAAGGCAAATCCTCTGAGAAGGCTAATCACGAAGTTTTAAACTCTTGACAAGAATGAAATTCACAGATTAGCAGTTCCCAAATCCAGCTGATCATCCCAAACCCCTAGGGAACTTGTTAAGCCTACAGATTCCAGGGCCTTACCCCAGACTTGTGGAGGAGTCAGAAGGTCTAATGACATGAATCTGCATCTGTATTTATAAAAAACAAAACAAAACAAAACCCAGGGATTGAATTCAGGTCTCCTGCATTGCAGGTGGATTCTTTATCATCTGAGCTACCAAGGAAACCCAGAAAGAGGGTAAAGAAGGTAATTTTTTTTAAAGACCGTGGAGAATTCCAAAAACAGTTTTGTTCTAAATTGGCTGTGCCAGTGGAAATGTACCTTCATCCAAAGTCACCTTTATCAATACAGTTTCATGAAACTGTTGCAGAAAGCTTTGTTTTCCTTCTGGCACTTCAAATATTGAAGCCAGTCAACAAGTTGATACTGATCTTCTGGCCTTGATATTTTGCTGGTTTAAATAAAGAACCAGTCCATGTCAAGGAAAAGGGAGCTTAATTAATCAACTAAAGAGAACATGTGCATATTGTGTGAAAGGAGAAAAGGTGAGAACTTCCTTTGACAAAGTTGGAAGAGGCTCTTGGGCTTGACAACACGCATATGGTTAAGGCACTGTCACCTACTTCGTGGTATCTAACCACTGTTTTTTGATTTGAGAGAACAGCATTGAAACATATACATTACCATATGTAAAATAGTCAGTGGGAGTTTGATGTATGACGCAGGGCACCCAAAGGTGGTGCTCTGTGACAATCTAGAGGGATGGAGTGGGGCGAGACGTGAGAGGGCGTTTCAGGATGGAGGGAACACAAGTAGGCCTATGGCCAATTCATATTGATGTGTAGCAAAAACCATCACAATATTGTAATGGTTTTAAATTAAATTAAAATAAGCTAATTAATTAAAAAAAGAACACATGCACATTCATTTATATTGGCAGGTTATTTCAGTTTACCTGTAGGTGTGATAATCACAGATGGAGGTCCTGGTGATGAAGCATCATTTGGCTTCTGTTTCTTCCTTGCTTAGCTTCCTTATTTCTTTTTTTTTTTTTTTCTTCCTTATTTCTTAAAACGGAAGAGTTTCGAGTCTATTCTTAGGACACATAGAGGTAATAATGGGACACTGCATTCTATTTTTAATAACTGAATAAAAAATCAGGATTAAACACTTTGTAATAAAAGTTCATGAGCTAACAAAAAAAATCACGTTTCTTTATTTTTTTGGTGATAAGTATTTCAGCTCACTTTTTTTTTAACTCTAGTTCACTCATGTTGAATTGAAACTATCATTTGGATTTATACTGTTGATAAATAGATAAATAGAAAAGAAACAAAAAGAAAACACAAGGTCCATTTGTTCATTCATTTGGTTGTTTTATGTCATAGGGAGTTCAGATATCACTCCCAGAAGCATTTAGATAGAATAAAAAATACCCCAAAGCCTTCACTAACACAAAGATACCAGAGAAATATTTTATTTTTTACTTTATTTTTTAAAAATTGTTTATTTATTTAGCTGTGTTCAACCTTAGCTGAGGCACACTGGATTTTCATTGCGTCTTCATGTGGGATCTCCTTGAAGAGGGATCTCCTTGAAGAGGGAGCTCCTTGCGGAGGGATCTCCTTGCGGAGGGATCTCCTTGCGGTGCATTGACGGTAGTTGTGGAGCGTAGGCTCAGTAGATGTGGCTTACAGGCTTAGGGAAGCCGCCCAGTTATGTCCCACTCTTGGCAACCCCATGGGATTGCTAGGCTCCTCCATCCATGGGATTTTCCAGGCAAGAGTACTGGAGTGGGTAGCCTTTCCCTTCTCCAGGGAATCTTCCTGACCCAGGGATCGAACCCAGGTGTCCTGCCTTGCAGGCAGACGCTTTACCATCTGAATTACAGGCTTAGTTGCTCTGTGACATGTGGGATCTTAGTTTCCTGTCTAAGGATCACACCCTGATTGCAAGGCAGATTCTTAACCACTGGACCACCAGAGAAGTCCCAAGAAATATTTTCAATAGGGCACTTTCCATGAGCTCACAAACGGAAAGTTCTGCCACATCGTAAGTCCTCAGTTTTATTGTGGGGCTCTATAGGAAGTAGATTCTGAGATGGGGATTTTTAAGCCAGAAGTCTACTGAAGGCAGTTCTTTGGGGCAATAAGGGCATCCTCAGCCAGTCCCACAGAGAGCTCGGGACCTGGGATGACCCATCAGAATGATGACAAATTCCAGAAAGGAACTCAGCTGAGTCATCAGCCCCTCATACTCCAGGAGGTATCTAGAGGCACACCCAAGACAGACTCTGCTTTTGTGCCATCACTAACTCTCTACGCCCTGTGATATATGTGGGCACATGTTCCCCCCACCCCCATACTCCTAGGACCTGTGTTGTCACATATAACGTATCAAGCCTTCTCTTTTGACTTTGTGGTTGCTGAAGAGCATTAACAGAACACATTAAGCTACTTTACAATGCCAGTTCTTCATGTATTTTCACAGGAGTTAGGTCTCTGAGTTGACTGCTCATGAATACTCTCACCAGTAATAAGATATTGGCCATAAAGAGAAGGATGGGGCAGGGGAGAAACTAACAGTTAAACATACCTACATTACGCCAGGTCTTGAACTAGACTCCAGAGCCAAATAATGAATTGGACATAGTAGGAATGCACAGGTTTGCAAATTAGTAATTGCAACAAAATATTATGAGTGCTCAAACGGAGTATGATTAAGTTCAATGGAGATGTAAGAATGAGTATGATGAATTTTCCATGAGAAGTATTCAGGGAAAGCTTTCTGTGAAATGTGAAATTTGAAATAAATCTTGAAAGATGACTAGATAGTGGCCAGGAAGTGGCACACGGAAAGATATTCCAGATAGAAGCAGGGTATGCAAAAGCCTGGGGTCCTGGACTTGCTTGGGAAATGCCAATCATTTTGACATTGTTGAATCTTAGGTTTGGGGATGTGCCATGCTAAATGGCAAAGCTTGAGAAGCGGGAAGATCAGAGAGTCTTTGATTTCTTGTCAAGCTCTTTGCCAGTATCTTAAAGGCAAAAGGGAGCCTCTTAAAGATGTGTGTGTGCTTCCTCCTTAAAGAGAAGAGTGACATGACCATTTGTACACTTTTGAGAATCTACTTTGACAATGCATAGTACTACTAGGCTAAGGCAAATTGTAAACTCTTTGAGGGACAAGCTCTTTAAGCCTTCATTTGATTTAAAGGTTGTGGGTAATCAGGGAATAAAAGCCAAGAATGTGGTGCTTTAATGAGATACAGATGTAAAGAACAGACTTTTGGACTCTATGGGAGAAGGTGAGGGTGAGATGATTTGTGAGACTAGCATTGATATGTATGATGATACAATAGCAATGACATGATACATTATATGTATATACATATAACATGTATATATACATTATATGTATATACATATAACATGTGTATAGTATATATAATATACATATAACATGTGTATTACCATATGCAAAACAGATGACCAGTGTAAGCTCAATGCATGAAGCAGGGCCCTCAAAGCTGGTGCTCTGGGACTACCCAGAGGGATGGGGTGGAGAAGGAGGTGGGAGGGGATTCAGGATGGGGGGACACATGTGCACCTGTGGCTAATCCATGTCGATGTTTAGCAAAAACCAACACAATATTGTAAAGTGATTAGTCTCCAATTAAAATAAATAAATTAAATTTTAAAAAAGAATGTGGTGCTTAAAATTGTTAACTTTATTTCATATTTTTATGAAATAAAAGCAAATGTGAGGACTCATATTTATTGGTCCCATCCAACATTATAGTCTTTGTTAAAGTCAAACAAATCAGTTCATCTTTGTCAGTACACTTCAGAAACTCATGCTGTTGCTTTTGTATATCCAGAAACAATCTAATAAAATTTAGACAGAGAATTTGTTTAGAACAAGTTTGACAAAGAGAGAAGTATTCTTAGATATAATGAGAACGTAGATCAAAGATACAGTCATATGTGCCTCACTCCATTCGTCAGTCCTTCCGTCCATCCATCCGCCTATCCATCCATTCATCCATATCTATCCTGACCCACTCCAGGCACTCTATAAGATACCAGGGCTGCAAAGAGGCACACACTCAGCCTCTGTTCAAAGAGCTAGGAATCCAAGTCCAAAGATACGTATATAAAACAGATGATGGCAGCATTATATGGTAATGTAAATACTACTATAAAAATATATTTTCAAATAAAATAGATAATTATTTGACCACACTGATATATACCATTAAAAAAATATGTACAAAGGAAATAATGATTGTACCTTATCTGAAAGAATCAACTGAAAAGCCATTCAAAATAAGAGTTCAACAAATTTGTTGCATATAATACAAGTCCTGAAAGCCCAATAACATTCACGTACAACTTTTGTGAGAGAAGATCCGCCACAGCCCTGAAAATTCATGCATATTCTTGCTGGATGTGCCAAGAACTCAAGGTCCTGGCCTGGCCATACTTTATTCTGCCCAGCTCTCAGGCTTGGGTTTACAGCAAGCTACTTTGAGGGAAGAGGTAACATCTCCACCCACAGAAAAAGCAGGCTTCCTTCTGTTTACTATTCAAGTGAAGAATATCCCAATCTCAGAGTTCTTCTGTAAATTCTGCCCACTGTGTGTGCAGTCATCCAGGCTGAGTCCTTCCCTTCATCCTTTAGGAAGATGGAGAAGTCACACAAGCGGGAAGGTGACACATTGGCCACTGCTTCTATCATGAGGAGTAAAGTTCTGTTTCTGATCCAGGATCCTCGTGTCTTCTGCCAGCATTCATGAAACAGTGACAGATTGGCATCTTGGCTTGTAATTAGTGTAGAATCTCAGACCTTGCATGGTTCTTGACAATAACTATAATAGCTCTTTAATATCTTAGAAAAGAGATTGTCAGCACTAATAAACATATGGCAAAAAGAGATGATTTACAGAAAAAGTAATTCTGACTTATATGAAGTCACTTTTTTATATGTATGTGTGTATGTATAAGCATATTATATATAAACATACCATATTTAAACATATATAAATATATATATTCATCTGTGATATTTCCTTTATTATAAATGTTTGTGTATCTCTATAGCATATATATATATGTATTCGAACAATTTTTTTGCATCTATACAGTATATACAAGGTCTTCCCAGATGACACTAGTGGTGAAGAACCTTCCTGCCAAGGCAGGAGACATAGGAGACGCGGGTTTGATCCCTGAATCAGGAAGATCCCCTGCAGGAGGGCATACAAACCCACTCCAGTGTTCTTGCCTGGAGAATCCCAAGGACAGAGGAGCCTGGTGGGCTACAGTCCATAAAGTTGCAGAGTTAGACATGACTAAAGCGACTTAGGACAGCACAGCACAGTGTATACGTATGTATTTGTACACACATGTATATTCACACACATATATGTGTGTATATAATGAATACACATACAAATATGTACCTACTTGTATGTATATATGCACAAATAAATATGTGTGATGCATATACACAAATACGTACAAATGCATATATATCTCTATATAAGCAGGCTTCCCTGGTGGCTCAGTGACAAAGAATCCGCCTGCTGATGTAGAGACATGGCTTCAGTCCCTGATTGGGAAGATCCCTTGGAGAAAGAGATGACAAACTGCTCCAGTATTCTTGTCTGAGAAATTCCATGGACAGAGGAGCCTGACAGGTTACAGTCCACGGACTCGCAAAGAGTCGGACATGACAGCGATTAAACAACAACAAATATACATAAATACATATATATATATCTATCACAAACATTTACAATGAAAGAAATATCACAGTGAATAGATAATGGAATGAAGAGAGAAGGGGCACACACAAATATGTTTATATACAGTGCAGTTTTACATACACACATGCAAACACATATATTAATAATAAGGTGTGTGCTTCAAAAGGTGAGAGTCAGGGTTGCACTTAATGAAATGATAGCCCCCCAACAGACTAATAAATTCAAAAGAAATCCCTTAGAACATACTAGGTAATCCTGCCTACTAGGAAATATTTTATGCAAAATTCCCATCAAATAAGCTCTTCTTTCCTGCTTCTCCTGGCTGCCAAAATCAAATACAGGCTCTGGTGCAAAGGTTAATCACATCCCTTTAAGGCAAAAACCCTCTAAAATCTGATTGCCAAGTGTTAGCGGAAAGTTGTAAATAGGTAGTAAGTTCTGAATTAAATTTAAGGCTATTTTAATTATAAAAGCATTAATGACAGCAGGAAATTTAATGAAATATTGGACCATGAAATCAATGTTATCATTTTAATACATAGCAGAATATGACAAACTCTGTAAGATTCCTGTTCTCTTTCATGTCTATTACAATTTTCTTCTATTAGTTTCTACAAATAGAAAATTACATATAAAATTGAGTTTAACCAAATCTCTGTTAAAATCAGGCAATCTGATTTGGTATTATATAACCACACTGAAATTTCATTTAATTTAGAAAGGGCTTCTCCTGGTGTCTTGAATACTAACTACTTTCCTAACAACACGTATGTAGCTCTGAGTTTGACAGGGGAATAATCCTTGTGCTCAACAATAGATCAAGATTTTAACAAAAAGAATGAAGATGGATAGAAATGGAGAGCTTGACCCATCCTTCTATTGGAGAGATTTCAAAAGCATTTCTTGAAACGGTCTGAAAATATTTACTCTTGCTTATCATCTTACAAAAGAGTTTTTTTTTCTGTGAAAAAGTTGAAGATTCAGATGTCAGGTCTGACTGTCTCCAAATACGGCATGTCTGTATCTCTCCCCTGTGGTCTCTATAAAGAATAAAAAGCCTTAGAAAATAGGTCTTCTGTGCTTCTACTATACTGACTGGTTGTTAGCATAGAGGTGAATTTGAGGTTTTCTAATCTTTCACACAGATAAGAAATATTTCAAAATGAGATATTTTAATAGAAGCTTAGTTTATTTTAGAGGAAAGGGCCCAACCTAGCAGTTAGGAGAGAGGTGACTCTTGGGGAAGGAGTGCTGATTTGAAGGAAAGATGACTCAGAAATCTGGGCGCTGATAGTGTTCTTAACCTGGGTGCTGGTTATAGAGTAAGAATTATAGGTCAGTAAAAACTGACCCTATAATTATGATAGGTGTGATTCTCTATATGCATATTAAACTTTACAAAGATTTGAAAAAAATTTTATACTGTTATAGGGCTTTTGTTGTTGTTTAGTTGCTAAGTTGTGTCTGACTCTTTGCAACCCTATGGACTGTGGCTTACCAGGCTCCTCTTGTTCAAGCAATTTCCCAGGCAAGAATACTGGAGTGGGTTGCCATTCCCTTCTTCATAACAGGGTTTTGCCTTTAAACAAATATAATACATCAGAAAAAGATCCATTGAGTAGACTAAACTCCCCTCTTATGACTTGAAAAATATGCCTGTTTCTTTCAGCAACCAATAGGTGAAGAGTAGCCCCTACCCTGGGGTATCTGCTTGCTTCTGGAAGAATCTGCACCCTAGGCTGTAACTAGCAGACCCTGAGCTACCCAGCCCTCAGGTCTTCTGAGAGGAGCATGGAGTTTTCTTGGTTACCAGTGTTCCTTCCTCCTGCTTATACCTTACAAAGTTGTTTTAAATTAAAAAGTAATTGCCTTCACCTTTTCTGTTAAAATACAGTTGCCTGAAATAATGTAAAAACCTTTATATTTACCCACTTTATAAAAATCTTTATTCTTTACTGCTTCCCTAGTGGCTCAGCAGTAAAGAATCTACCTGAAATGCAGGAGATTTGGTTTTGATCCCTGGGTAAGGAAGATCCCCTGGAGGAGGATGTGGCAACCCATTCCAGTATTCTTGCCTGGAGAATCCTCATGGACAAAGAAGACTGGCAGGCTATAGTCCATGGGGTCACAAAGAGTCAGACACAACTAAGTGACCGAGCACACTTTCTGTTCAAAGTACAGTTGCCTGAAATAATATAAAAATCTCAGTCAGTAAAAAAATTTCTAGGTTAGAACTGGTAGAAATTCCTAGGCTTGATTTTATGTTGTACACCATAAAGATAAGATTAGAAGCAAATAATAGGATCCCTATCTCCTCTGAATCTGACCAGTCCATTGTGACTTGTCCAATCGTATCTCCTAAGAACCATCCAATGAAAGTATCCTTAACCATGTAACAGAATCCTAAAATGTTTGCCTAAGCCATTGCTTTTATTTTGATTGGTTTCCAAGTTGGCAACTTTCTGTCAGCACCTAATCTATATTGAATCCCATAATCTAACAGTGAATCATGCACTCATTTAAGCAAATTGTGCTTCTGAGCATCTAGAAATATAACTCACTTCAACCCTTAAGGGTTTTTCACATCTGGCCATCTCTCTTCTCCCTTTCAGTTAACCCTATCTTCAGTGGTATGGCAGACAGTCCTATTTCCTGACATTGGATTTCTCTCTCTCTCTTTTTTTAAAGTTATTAATTAATTTGGCTGCACCAGGTCTTAGCTGCAGCATGCTGGATTTTCCATCTTCATTGTGTCACGTGTGACCTTTTAATTGCAGCATATGGGATCTAGTTCCCTGACCAGGGATCAAACCCAGGTCCCTTGCAATGGGAGTGTGAAGTCTTAGCCACTGGACCACTAAGGGAAGTCCCATGACTCTGGCTTTCTTAAGTAGGTTAACTGCAAAGTCAGGCTGGGAAGTAATGCAGAGTTTAAAAAAAAAAAAAAGGTAGTGCAAAAACAAAAATCAGAATGAGAATCCACTGGTTCCAACCGGCACTTTACTTTTTAATAGATGTACGACCTTCTGCAGCCACTTTGCAAGATAAGGGTCAAATATCTGCCTTCGTGGGTTTATTATGAGGATTGAATACGACAATGTATGAGAATACACCTTGTTCTCATAACAGCGTAAACAGCTATGCAGGAGTTTTGACAGGTAGCTTATGTGTTGTAGGCAACGACTTCGTGTTTGGGGGCAAGGAGCTACCATCACTTTGAAAATATTTTTAGCTCTTCCCCTGTAGAGAGGTACTCACAGCAAAGACAGCCAAGACAGAGAAGGGCAGAACCGTTTTTGTTTCACTTCTGGCCACTTCACTGGGTATCTTTCAAAAGCAGCTAGGCTTGCAGTGCAAGATGCCAAATTACAGCTTCAACCCTGTGAGACAGGATGGTCCTCCTCTCTCCTTCCAGATGACTGTCTGAAAGAATTTTGTGTTTGTCCTTAATTTGCTGTGTTGGGAGCTTCCCAGATAACTGACAATAGTGGGTTGTGATCGCAGTATTTAGGTCATTGGCGGCATCTTGGAGCAAATCTGTACAGAAAACATTAAATGAGCTGAAAATTTTAAGCTCCAATGATAACAGGCAATGGGTGCTCTATAAAGAAACTGGGTTGGGGGAAAAAATGACTTTGGAATTCTTCACTAGACTGAGACCATTTATTTTCTTTTTAAATTTAGAAAACTGTTTATTTGTGTTGGTTATTGTTTAGTTGCTCAGCTATGTCCGACTCTTTGCTACCCAATGAACTGTAGCCCACCAGGTTCCTCTGTCCATGGCATTTCTCAGACAAGAATACTGGAGTGAGTTTCCATTTCCTCCTCCACGGGATCTTCCCAACTGAAGGACAGAACCCGTGTCTCCTGTGTCTTCTGCACTGGCAGATGGATTCGTTATCACTGAGTCACCGGGGAAGCCCTTTGTATTGGGGTATAACTGATTAATAATGTTGTGATAGTTTCAGGTGAAGAGTCAAGGGGTTCAGCCATACATATACATCTATTCTCCCCCAAATTCCCTTCCCATGCGGGCTGCTATATAACATTGAGCAGTTTCATTGTTGGTTATTCATTTTAAATATAGTGGGGTGTACAGGCAACCGTAAGTTCACTCTCTAAATCTGTGAGAGACTATTCATTTAGAAGTGGATTGTTTCTTCAATCCAGAAGACATTTCCTTGCAGGAAAATGATTGTATAACCTTGGACTGTCTCCTGTGGAATCCTAGGGACCCCATCCCCACTTAATTCAAGCAATGTTTTAAAAATTATTTCAGTTCAACCCTGCTGTAATTCTGAAACCTGCCTCAAAGGGTTTGTAAGGTTACATAGCCCAGAGGGAGTTGGAAACTAAATTGAATTCTTTAGCTTTACAATTTCTTTACCCAGTTGGAGCTTACATATGACATTATTTACTGCGTTTCATAGTAGTAGCCTCTTTCTTGTTCGTAAGTCCCAGATAAGCCATAACTAATACTTAAAGAATTATGAATGCAGAGAATAGACAGTTTAAAATAAACATAAAGATGTTTGCAATTCTCATGGAAAATAACAACTCTCTATTCCAAGGAATACAGGCCATAAATATGCCCATAGACCAGAGTTCTAAATTTTTTTCAGGGGAAGCCGGGTAGTGAAGCAAGTTAATTATATTGTTGTCCTAGGGGCTGGATGGAAGGTCATGTAATGCCTTCAAATGCTTTCTGCAGTTCTGTATATTAGAAGAATGGCACTCTCATCAAAGTAGCAATCAAGACATCCCATTTGTCGTCTAATTTCATTACATGCTTTCAGAAGCTGCAGCTTTCTAGCCATAACTTGGCATGATTCAGAGAGACAGAAAAGAGGGGACAGATGGGAGGCTGTGGAGGGGTCCTGCAGTCACTTCCCACCCCATGCCCCCAGAAGGATAGGGCCATTTCTGAGAAAGGAGGCCTGAGTTGGGGGATAGGTAACGGAAGATACAGAAAGAGTTATCAGCCGAGGAACTGGTGTCAGGTACAGGTTTCATAGGGCCTGGGTAGAGAAAACAAAATTCTCTGGGTTGTGATTGTCAGCAGCCCATCACTGCCCTTTGCTGGTGCAAGACTGGCATCTAAGCTTCCTGTCACACCCTTGTGGTAGATGTCTGCTTAGCTGAGCCTTCTGTCTAAAAGTACAAATCTGCTTAAGAGAGGCAACTCATTAAGCCACCTAACACCTTAGCATGAGTGGACCTGGACGGGTGAGGCTTTGGAGGGAGGGAAGTAGAAAGGGAAGGTGAAGGAGGCCAAAAGTCAAACTATAAATTTATGCAAAGGTTTGCCCAGACAGGGGAGGGGGAGGGGTGGAGGAGGGGTGGGGGGAGGGGAAAGGGGAGATGGTGTGCATCTGGTGGGAGAGGCAAATTGCTTCTTTGCCTGCTCATCCCCGGGACTGTGTCCTGTCGGGGGGTGGGGGGTGGGGGGTGGTCATCAGGAGAGGGTGGCCAGCTGGTAGATGTACAGCGGAAATCCTGGCTTGAAATTGCTAAAATTGGGGGTAAATAAGGCAACATTTGTCTTGTCTAATTCCAGGCATTGTCCCTTCAAAAGGAGTTGCAGGTCCCGCTTCCCTCGCTTGCTCTGGGTAGACTCTGGAGGTCAGCCTCCTGTGAAATGCGAGTATATAATCCCAGTTTGGTGTTGAGCTTGATCCACTCCCGCAGCTTCCGTCTCATTTTATGCTGTGTCCCGTTCTGCTATGTTCTGCTACGCTCTGTTCAGTTCTGTTCTGTTCGGCTGTTCTTCCCTCCTCCCTCCCTTCCTCATTTTCATGCATAATTTGCTCTGAGGTTTTGGCCTTGGCGCTGCCTCTCCCTGACTCTCTCCTCCGATTTGCCTTCCCTCCCCGCTTGTAGTCCACCCGCATCTTTCTCTCCCTGAAGTGCTTCTTCCTCTTTGTCTCCTCCATCTCTCTTCCCTGAAATGAGACAGAGCCAAGAGAGTTAGTAAGGGAATCGCAGAGCCTGAAAACCTTGTTCCCTGTGCTCTCCAGAACCCACTCTCGGGAAGTTCTGCTCTGTAATTAAAACTCAGTGCTGTATTTTTTCCCCCTACAGGAGCCCTGGGGAAGGAAATGGCAACCCACACCAGTATTCTTGCCTGGAGAACTGCATGGATAGAGGAGCCTAGCGGGCTACAATCCATGGGATCACAATGAGTCCGACACGACTGAGCGACTAACAGTTATTGTATTTTTCGCGTGTGCTGATATGTTTTAAAATACTCAAAAAGGAAAATACTGGTTTCACTGCATGACAAAATATGATCTATATGGAAGAGCAAGTCTGGTAGAAAACACCTTTCCTGGGAGCAAAGGCAGGCTCCATCCCAGGCTCCGACCTACTTTCTGCCGCCACAGACACTCACTGACCAGGGTCGTCCATCTTCCGTGGGTGACATGGAATACAACAGGGGACACCATTGTCTTGAGATCCAGGAGCAATGATTCCACCTGCTCAGCTGTATCTAACAGACTCTGGATTCCCGCTTCACTTTGCCTGGGACGTTTCTAGAGGCTCTTGAGATCGTAACCAAATTCTGGGGTGGTGGCCTCTGACCCACCTATACCTTCCCAGTTTTGCCTTTTCTTTCTGCTTACCCCTTCCTCTGGTTTCTTGCATTCAAGGCCTGGTAGCAAGATATGTTTGCGATACAGAAACATTGCACGGTAATAAGCGTTTGTCAAGAGAAGAAAATAGTGTTAATATGCAGAAAGCCATGATCATCAACCTTGACCTCCCTCCCTAGTGTTTATTAGCTTGTTAGCGGTATCACTGTTCTGCAATGTTGTTGCATAATTTTATCTCTTCTTTTCTCTGCTATTTACATGATAATCTTACTTCAGCTTTTTTATATCCTCCCTGCAAAATGTCCCTTGACTCTGTCCCCTCCCTTCTGTGTCTTGGGTCACTGCCTCAGCACAGGCTCCTGTTATCCCTTATCTTAAAAGATGCCATTCTGGAATTCTTTCCCCTTTCTTAATCATCTTCCAGATGGATTCCTAAAATCTGAAATATGATCCTATCACCCCCGCCCCACCCTCCCACCCCACCCCTGCCTAAATAGTGCTGTTGGCTCCACACTGCTGACATCACATGCCCCGAGTGGCCTTCACCCAGCACACTTCCTGACCACATCCCTATCTTATGCCCCCTCACCTATCTTATATCCCAATCCTTGTTTTGATCACCTGGCAGCCCCATGAGCCCCCTCCCCTTGAGCAGGCTATATAATGGACAGCCTTCACACTTCAGGTCAAACTATTTACTTTTCTTGAAAAATGTTTTCCTGCTTCCACTTGTCTAAACCCAGTGGAATGTTCAAGACACAGCTCAAAAGCTGTCTCTTCAGAAGAGTCCCACTCTATCAGCCAGGCGGAATGAGGCACCAGCCCCCACTTCTGTTCCCATAGCACTTGATTCATCCATCTCTCGACAAAGCCATCATTTCCCCTGCTATTGTAGTTATTATTTACAAGTCTTTTTTTCCTACTAGACCCTGGTGTCTTAAAGATTAGAATTTGTTTTTCTTTTGTTGGTGTGTGTGTGCGCTCAGTCACTCAGTCATGTCCAACTCTGCGACCCTATAGACTGTAGCCTGCCAGGCTCCTCTCTGTCCATGGGATTTTCCTGGCAAGAAATACTGGAGTGGGTTGCCACTTCCTCCTCCAGGGGATCTTTCCAACCCAGAATCGAGCCCAAGTCGCCTGTGTCTTTTGCATTGCAGGCCATTCTTTATCACTGAGCCCCTGGTGGGAAATGTGTTTAAATATCCCTAGCAGAGGGTCTGGCATCCCAGTGGCAATAGATGAGATGCAGTTAGGACCTGTGTCTAGCGATATTTGCTGATCCTGAAATCCCCAGGTTGTTCCTGCAGCTGGCAGACATAAAGGGCAATGCTCCTTGGGAGAGCCAGGCTGGAGGAGACCCTCTTTCCAGGATCATACAGTGAGTGGCCCACGGTGTTAAAACCAGACTCTTCCTGTCTTGGGGTTTCGTCTGAAGTCTTTTTTTAAATTTTTCAATTAATTAATTAATTTTAATTCAAGGCTAATTACTTTACAATATCGTGGTGGTTTTTGCCATACACTGACATGAATCAGCCATGGGTGTACATGTGTCCCCCATCCTGAGCCCCCCTCCCACCTCCCTCCCCATCTCATCCCTCTGGTTGTCCGAGTGCACCCACTTTGAGTGCCCTGTTTCATGCATTGAACTTGGACTGGTGATCTATTTCACATATGGTAATATACACGTTTCAGTGCTATTCTCTCAAATCATCCCTCCCTCGCCTTCTCCCACAGAGTCCAAAAGTCTCTTATTTACATCTATGTCTCTTTTGCTGTCTTGCATATAGGGTCATCGTTATCATCCATATACATGCATTGATATCCTCTATTGGTGTTTTTCTTTCTGACTTACTTCACTCTGTATAATAAATAGGCTCCAGTTTCATCCACCTCATTAGAACTGACTCAAATGTATCTGAAGTCTTAAAGCTGAGAACAAAAAATTCCAAGTATCTCCACTTTCTGAGGCAGATGTTAGACCATTTTTTAAGAATTTATTGAAAGGGAGTAATAAAAACTGTTCTATTAGCTATATCTAGACTACAGAAGAAAAGATGAAGAATTTACTAACTGAAGTGGTCTCCAAACCAGTCTCCCTGATTTCATCTTGTCTTCTCTTTTTCCCTGGTGGTCTCAGCGCAGCCGCCAGCATGATCCAGGGCAATCGAGCCTTTTGTCTCCTCAGAAACATGGAGGATCTGCCCTGGCTGAGTGATGGCCCAAGTCTTTGCAGTGGCTTCTGAGGCCAGCAAAGGCATGTTTTATTTCCTCCTGAATCTCATCTCGTGCTCTGCCTCTCCTTGCTCTCTCTGCCTCAGCCACACTGGCCTCCTTGAAAGCGAAAGTTTTGGCCGCTCAATCTTATCCGACTCTTTTGAGACCCCATGGACAGAGGAGCCCATCAGGCTTCTCTGTCTATGGAATTCTCCCAGGCAAGAATATTAGAGTGGGTTGCCATTTTCTTCTCCAGGGGTTCTTCCTAATCCAGGGATTGAACCTGGGTCTCCGGCATTGCAGATAGATTCTTTTACTGTCTCAGCCACAGGGAAGCCCTACACTGGCCTCCTTGCTGTTCTTCAAACCTGCAAGCATATTCCTGCCTCAGGACGTTTGCACTGGCTTCTCTTGGCTAAACGTCACACCTTCAAATCTTTGCGTTAAGTATTACTCTCTCACTGAGACCTACCCTATCATCTTAGAAATACCAGCACTCCTGATTCCTTACACTGTGCTCTATCTTTTCTTTTTTCCACAGTAGTAAAACACTATAAAATTAAATTATTCATTACTTTATGGTTCATTGTCTGTCTCTGAGGGTGAGGATGTTCATTCTTATCTGTTCATGAAGCACCCATTCTACTGACGAAGCGTAGAATATGCTTGTTTTCTGTACTAGCCATTAGCTAAGTAAGGATTTCCAGGAAAGAAAGGATAGCTCATTCAACATACTTCCCGTAACAACTATATTTTTCCTTAGATTCGACTCCTTCTTGCATGTCCACTCTTGAATTAGTCAAAATGGCCCTTTCACTAAAATAATTGCTCACTGTTATTTACTAGGACTTTAAAGAAGGCATTCAGAGTAACCTTATCATAAAAGCAGTCTCCTTTGAGTTGTAGGTAGTAAAAAAAGATTTTCTGTCTTGTTTTCCTCTTGCTCTGTCTTGTCATTTCACTGTCTCATACTACTGCTTTCCCAGGTGGAGGAGATAATTCACCTGTGAGTTTTATCTTAACAGAAGAAATGGTGAATCAAGGGAGCCAGTTGAGGCAAAACCAAAGGCTCTAGGAAAGAGAAATTCATGTGTCTTGAAATCAGTTGAATAGACTTGTCAACAGACCAGCCTCTAATACGAGGTTCATAAAAACAGAAGATGAGGTAAATTTTGTCACAGAATTCAGGCTGTGCTCAAATTTCAGAATTGCGGCTAGTAGCACAAATATCAAGTCCTTGTGTTACCCTACCGATCAGAGAGATTTGGCAGGGCCATAAACTAGTAGCCAGAGGACTGGGCTACATCCTGACTTATCCACTAACTCTTATGTAAATGTTGGCCTGACAATTAATCACCAAGTGGGGGTAATGATAAACAGGTCATTCTGTTTCACAGAATAATAGAAAGATAAATCGAAAAATATTTGAGAAGGCACTTTGCTAAGTGTTCTATAAATATTGGAATCATTTATTCCAGGATTAAGGGGATTTGTCTATTAGCTTACAAAACACAGGCACTCAGATTCATTCGAATCTCCATGAAAAAAACTCAACACCGTTCCATTTCCTCACACCAGGAAACAAATCCTTTTACTCTTCTGGGTCTATATTTACCAGCTAGGGAATCCAACCCTCAACTGTCTTCCTTCCTACCAAGATTAAAAAACACAACAGTGGCAACTGGAAAAACACAGAGCTATGAATAAGAGATAAGGATTTCAGACTTCTTAAATATCTTCATCTCCATTACTTGTTAGATCAGCAGAGTTTTTCCTGTGATTGGTGCTGCCCGTGCAGTATCATCAACACGAACACTGAAGGCCCCTCTGCTATCCAAAGGTTCTGACATTAATTTCTGCTCAAATCTCTTTGAATTGTCACACAAAGAAGGGAAAATGAGGTCAGGAGTACCAGGTGACCCTGGAGAGGTAGAGGCTCTGGCTGCATAAAGAAAAGAATTACTTAAAAGAGGAAGTGAGAAGATGCTGGAGGCCAACTTTATCCCCTTTGATTGTTACCTTGAACTGTCCAGCAGAGCAGCAATCTCTTTTGCCCCAGCCCTGACTCTTTCTAAGTGTGGTGAAAGACACTGAACAGCAGGCACTGAAGCACTGATGTGAGTTGCTATGTTTCTCTAGATGAAAGTGAAAGTTGCTCAGTCGTGTCCGACTCTTTGTGACCCCATGTACTATACAGTCCATGGAATTCTCCAGGCCGAAATACTGGAGTGGGTAGCTATTCCCCTCTTCAGGGGATCTTCCCAACCTAGGGATTGAACCCAGGTCTCCCACATTGCAGACAGATTCTTTACCAGCTGAGCCATCAGGGAGAGCCTAAACAGAATTTTCAAGATCAAGATCAATTTTATCCTTACAGTGTCTTGACTTTTATAAAACTCTGCCCCTCACCAACTGCCAGTGTTTATTCTTGCCAACATTTAGCACCATTTTCTCCCCCTCTGATATGTGCTATTAAGGAACCATTGTGGGCTTTAGATTGCTCATCTCTTGGTTCAGCTATGAAGGATGAAGTTAGTTATGAGGGCCTGGATCTTTACCAAGTGTAACCAGAAGAGTTACTTTGGGAGTTAGTATAATCCCTGGAGAGCCCTGATAATCTTGAGCTAGCATTGCTAATTGCAGGAGAAGCCTGGGAGTACCCCAGAAATGATCTGGGGATTCAAATACAAGTCTCTTTGGTCTCTGGTTTGTATTTTAGGTTACAGATTTATATGTCAACTTGGTTTATACAAGGCTTGTCACTTTAAAATGCTGATTTCTCTTTTGAGATGAAGTTATGGAGGGTGGGGAGGGATGGGAAAGAAGAAATATGAATCAGCAATGGTTGGGGCCAAAAAATGAGATGAATATTTTAATATGAGACTAAACAGTTTTGCAAAGACCCAACTTTTGTGCTTCTTTTGAGGGCAAGTCAATCAAACAGACACAAAGGTGAGTCTCAGCTTTCTGCTGTCTGTGCCTATGAAGTGCTATTTAAAGCTGCTGGAGAAATGTAGGAAGAAAATGGTTTTGAATGTCAAAGGGAATTCATGAAAACCAAAATTACAAAGAACCAAAGTAATCTTTGCCACAATAAGAAAATCAGCTATGTGAGTTGCAAAGATCTTCCATAATCCCAAGATAAAGCCTTAACTGTTCCTTCCACATGGAAAACATTGCAGGGTAACTCCTAAGTGTCCAGGAGGGTAAACCCAAGGTGATGATAAATGCTTACAAATAAAGGTACATGGTGAAGTGTTAATTACTTTTTATTAATCTCCTTTGGCACCAAAGATGAGATGAGAATCTGTCTGGAAATCTAAAGAAGCCAGGATTGAGAACAAAACAAAACTGTGACTTTGGAAAAATAATCAGCATTATAAAATTGAATATAATCTTTCTGTCTTGCTTATTTGGCCCGTTTTCAGTTCCCAAGGGGCTTCTCCTTTCCATCATGTAAACGATGTGCTTGATTACCTACCTGTCTGAGTTTGCTTAGAAGTGCTGTGCTATGCTTAGTTGCTCAGTCTTGTCTGACTCTTTGCGACCCCATGGACTGCAGCCCACCAGGCTCCTCTGTCTTTGGGGATCTCCAGGCAAGAATATTGGAGTGGATTTCCATGCCCTCCTCCAGGGGATCTTCCCAACCCAGGGACTGAACCAAGGTCTCCCACATTGCAGGCGGATTCTTTGACAACTGAGCTACCAGGGAAACCCAATAATACTGGAGTGGGTAGCTTAACCTTTCTCCAGGAGATCTTCCCAACCCAGAAATTGAACTGGGGTCTCCTGCATTGCAGGTGTAGTCTTTACCAGCTGAGCTACCAGGGAAGCCCTATTCAGAAGTAGTACACTTATAGAAATTAAGAACAAGGGCCCTGGAATCAGACTGCCTGTGTTCTACTCTGTCATTGACTAGTTGTGTGACCCTGGCACTTTACCATGTACCTTCTACTGTACGCATTTATCATCACCCCTGGCCTCTCCTTTTATTTCCTATTTGTTAAAAGGGGAGAGTACCTGTTATGGATGTAGTAAGTGCTCAATTAATTTTAAGTATTATGGCTACAGTGAGCTGTTGATGTTGAAAGATCACAATTAATCTTTAAGGACTTGCTCTTTTCAAGAGGGAGGAACCTCTATGGGGAGATTGCAACTCACCCTGCTCTGTGCTGCTGGCAGCCAATGATTGACTGACATGGGTTACAAAAGGATACAGGCCACCCTGCACTCCTTGCCCTCTTTCATTCCCCAGCATGGAGCCAGCAAAAGCTAAATGTCTCTGGAGATCCCATTCTTGCCTAGCTCCTCCCCTTTCCCATTCTCCCATTCTCCTCCTCCTTCTCTCCCTTTCTTATGGGGCCTTTCTTTATTTCTCCCTACAAAGCACTTCCTTCATAAATCACATACACTTAAATATCTGTTTCAGGCTTCTAGTAGCCTGACCCAAGACAAAAAATGTATTTCTTTGATTTAACGCCACCCATATTTTCATATTTGAACAATTCTGAAATCTGGACATATCTTAAAATCACTGTGGCTTTGGCTGAAGTTGTTTAATGTCATCTTTTGCACATTGAAATAAAAGCATGAAGAAAATCCTGGGACAACAATGAAGCATTCTTCTGCTGCATTGCCAACATTCTTGGTGGCACAGACGACCCCATTTTGTGGAAAAACAGTCATCAGTGGCTGAGTTGAAAGGTTAAAGAGTCAGACTTTGAAAAAATGAAAGTTTCAGGAATATTTAATTAATTTTGCTTTTGTTTTCCTTTTGCATCTATTAAATGCAAAACAATGATGTGTAATAAGTTGTATCAAAATAATTCCAGAAGTGCTCTCCAATCACAAAACAAATTCTCAATGATGATTATGACAAGGTGACATTGCAGAACAATGGGAAAGTGATGGTCTTTCAAAAAAGCTCTGAATCCATTGAATGTGCACATTGGTCATGGAGGTGTGGTGGGGGGCGTCCCTGGTGGCTCAGGGGTAAAAGAATCCAACTGCAGTGCCGGAGATGCAGGAGACATGGGTTCAGTCCTTGGCCTGGGAAGGTCCTCTGGAAGAGGAAATGGCAACCCATCCCAGTATTCTTGCCAGGGGGAATCCCATGGACAGAGGAGTCTGGCGGGCTACAGTTTATAGGGTCACAAAGAACTGGACATGACTGAAGACACTTGGCATGCTCTGTGCATCTACTCTGACCCTGTGATTCTTCTTCTAGTCATGAACTCAAAAGAAATGCATCTAAATTTCCACCAAATAAAAACATAGGAATGCTTATAGTAGCATTATTTGTAGCATACTCAAATCGTAAATAGCCCAAATACTCATTAGTAATGCAATAGATAATTATAATATGGTATATTCATGCATAGAATACTATACAGCAATGATAGTAACGATAGTATAACTATATATAACAATATGAGTGAATGTCATTAACATAATGCAGAGCAAACTCAGACTCAGAAGAGCACATAATGTACAATTTCATGTATATAAAACTCAAAGTTAGCTAAAAATTATCAGCGTTGTTAAAACCAAGATAGTTTTTACCTTTGGAGGGAGGTAGTCACTGAGAACAGGCATAAGGGTCTTTCAGGGCCATGTTCTAGCTCTTAGAGTATTGTTTACATGGATGTGTTCACATTATGAAAATTCACTGAGCTATGTTTATGGGTTTCATATTTTTTTAATAAATATGTAAAGTGAAAACATTATATCCTTATTTAATTGGCTGCATTTTCTCCTTTTCTTAGCAGTATTAAAATCATGATGTGTCTTATAATTAATGGCATCTTGGTTGAGGTAAAATATAGTATTGCTATTATTGTCATTGGTCAATGTGAAAGTGAAAGTCGCTCAGTCATGTCCGACTCTTGGTGATCCCATGGACGATATGGTCCATGGAATTCTCCAGGCCATAATACTGCAGTGGGTAGCCTTTCACTTCTCCAGGGGATCTTCCCAACCCAGGGATTGAACCCAGGTCTCCCGCATTGCAGGCAGATTCTTTACCAGCTGAATCACAAGTGAAGCCCTGTCATTGGTTAAGTAATGGTATTTCCATAACTCTGTCTTTTGCTTCCACTTTCCCATCTCACATCAAGTGGTCAGTGTAAAATCTTTTCCCAATTTTTTGAGAGTAACAATCCTGTTTCTTATCTTGGTGTGTATTCACCTGAAGTAAAAAAGACTCTTCCCAGATGCCCCTGCACTAAGTGTGGCCAATGTGATTACGTTTTGGTCTTTCTCAGAGGAAGCTTTATGAGATGGTGTGCAGGAAAGTGTTAACTGAACAGGGCCCAGTTGCTCAAACCTTGCACATGCCCAAGAAGGAAGGGTCTGCTTCAAGCTTGGCCCTTGGCTGCTTCCTGGGAATTGAGCTCTTGAAATGTTCTGACTGATAAGAGTGTTTTGCATGCTCTGGGCTTTCAGTCACACTGTACCAGCTCATCTAGATATTTTGTGCAAACAATTTCATTCTTGGGGTCTGGGACTTTGGTGTCTGCAGTTAGTCCCACAGGCACTATATGCCTACATGACTGATGCTGGACCCCTCAACTCAGTCAAGCTTCCCTGACTGACATCACTTTGTGTGGATGAATTGTGGGTCCCGGGGGACTCTGCTGGGAGATACTGTGGGAAGTGAGCATCAGGGTCCTCTGGATTTCACCCCCTGTTGAATTTGCTTTGTATCTTTTCACCATAATAAACTGTAACCTAGTATACTGACCTGTAAGTCCTTCTAGTGAATCACCAAATCAGTGGGTGGTCTTGGGGACCCCTGGCACAGATAATGTAATATATTATGTTATTATTCAGAAAATATTTACTCCTCTCCCTCAGCTTTCATGGGAAGAGTATACTTTCCCATCTGATTGATTTTGAACTTGGCCTTAAGACTCGCTTTTGCCAATGACATATGGATAGGAGTGACTTTGTGCCAGTTCAGAGTTGACACTCTAAGAGGCATTGCATGTTTCTACCTGACCTTCTGGGAGCATTTGACCTCCACCATGGGAAAAACATGTTTCATGTTTCGTGTTGATGACTCTATCAACCCTGGGCCACAGAATGAAGATATAAAACATAGACTGATGTCCAAACTACTTGACTGGTGCCAAGCCTGGTCAGGTCTGCAGTCTGAAGCAGAGTCACCCTGCTGCCCAAACCTAGGTCAGATGGCCAGGAGCATGAGAGGAATGCAGTACAGCATCATAGGAAGTAACTGACTGATACAGGCAGCCCCAGAAACACCCCGAAAGAACTGTCCTCTTTTCCTTTGTCTGATTTGCTGTCTGGATAACCAGATTTGGTCTCTGAGCTCTAGTTACTTTTGTGGGGAGTGATGATGCAGGCCAGACCCTGGGGATGGTCGGGTCATGGCTAGAAGACATATGGGTCCCTAATGACGTTGTGGAGCCATCATATTTGTATGCTGTTCAGACCACTGTTAGTGGATTATCTGTCACATGCAGTTTCATTTAATCCTGATACAATCAGGAAAATCTTTATCCATCTATAGACTCCGAGGCTAGGAGAGTTGAGGGAGACAAGGCAAATACAGAAAGCCCAGCAGGATTGCTTTTATGTCTGCTGGAAGGTTCCTAAACTATTGTTAGAATATGAGCTTGTTTCTGGTTTTGATATTTTTTCCCCCTTTCCTCTGTCTATCTTTGATGGATATGCCACTAGACAATTTCTCTTTAAAAATATTTTCCTTTTCTTTTTTTCTTCTTAACCTCCAATCTCTTTCAAATGAAACCTGAGTGAAGGCCAGTAAGTAAAATCAACATTAGGGAAGACGCTCTGAAAGAAGGATGATATCAAGTCCCTTGTTGTAAATCTGCCTTTCTCCTGGACCCCAAAAGGGGGGCCACTGCTGAGTAACTCTGGCCTCAGGAAACCCAGGACTGTGCCCAGAAGTGGTGCTTTATTTCCATCCCCTCTGGATTCTGCCCTGACCCGGGGCTCTGCTGAGAACACTTTATTGAATGTCACATTATTATTCTCTTCAATGTTCTCACTCCCTTCCATCTGGGGTGGAAGGGAGACAGTGAGGCAGACAATTACATTGCTGATGTGGGATTTTTAGAGGAAAATTGAGGAAATTATAGGGACTACCCAGCTGTGGTAAAACCTCCTCACTCTCTTCCCACAGGAACCATTATTTTACAAACTGCAACTATTAAAAATGATTTATCCTCACTTGCCAACTTTACCATGCTGTTAGATTCACTTGAATCTTACCCAGCTCTTAAAAAGACTACAACGGTCAAAGTGAGTCCACTCTCAAAATGGCATGGATGGAATTTGATGACTATTGTTTAGAAAGTTGAAATCTACTAACCATCAAGGTCAATCTTATCTCTCCAATACCCACTATGCTGTTTGATTTTATGTCCTACCTCCTGGATCCTGTCTCCTATATCAGCTTATTTTTACCTCCGGATTTTCTCTCACTAAAGATGTCTCTGGACTTTCACCTATTTAAGTCTTCTCTTTCCAAATATAGAGGAAAATCCTTGAAGTTTTTATCCTTACCTTTTATGTAAAGGCATTCAGAATATAATTATACTTACTTTCTTCCTTTCCTGTTTCATTAAGACAGTGACCCGAGATGGGTGATAAGCCTGTAAGATGGACCCAAATCCTACTGGCTTGGTGAGCTGACAGTTACTAGCCTAGCTTAATCTCCCAGTTGCCTTATTATCTTGAATTTTGAAGACCTATGGTACAGATGAGGATAAACAGTGAGGTGTCTATACAGTAGCAGCCCTGAGGAGATGTGAAGCTAATTACTGACGGGTGGCATCTCCAAGGCTTGGTGTAAGCTTTGGGAACCTGACTTGAGAAGGGAATTACTATTTGGTTCTCTTCATATTTTCGCTTCAGTGGCTACTGCGCTCTGCTTAGTCACTCAGTCATGTCAGACTCTATACAATTAACGTGTAGGAATTTTTGTTTTTTTTTCTGGAGAAAATGGTCAGGAGACCTCCCAGTAGTTTAGAGTATGGCAAAGGAGAGATCTTGGAGTGTGACAAAAGTACAAATGAAGCAGGGATAAAATGAGTCACTTCCAAGATGTGTGTTTAAGAACTGGAGAGTAATGAGGTACTTTGAAGTGGGGATAATCTTACCATCTGGCAATCACATCAGGTGGTTATTTATTTATTTTTAAGGGAAAAATACCAAGATTCTATCTGGGTAGCTTTTTTTTTTTTTAAAACATGGTATAGAGGAAGGTTTTAATGTTTGGTTTTTGTTGATGTATTATAGAGGTAAAATGAAAAAGTGAAAGTGTTAGTTGTTCAGTTGTGTCCGACACTTTGTGACCCCATGGACTGTAGCCTACCAGGCTTCTCTGTCCATGGAATTCTCCAGGCAAGAATACTGGAGTGGGTAGCCATTCCCTTCTCCAGGGGATCTTCCCGACTCAGGGATCGAGCCTGGGTCTCCCGCATTGCAGGCAGATTCTTTACTGTCTGAACCACCAGGGAAGCCTTTATGAAGGTGACTCACTATAAAGGTAACCCATGCTTAAAAATGTCATGCAAGTGGAAGAGAATATTGTATTGTTCAGGGCAGACTGGGCAATGTTGTGTGTGGTCGCCAGCCTCTGAGATGGCCCCAGTGAGCCACTTCCTGCTATTCTCAGTCTTGAAATCCTTATCTCCCTGAATCTGGAGTGGATTTAGTGACTAACTTCAAACAAACAGAATAAGGCATTTATAACTTAAGGGATTAGGTTATAAAAAGACTGACTGATATTATAATATTAAATTATATTATCTTGGAATCTCTCTTTCTCTTATATCTCACTCTCTCTAAGCAAGTTGCCTGGCCTTGAGCAACCCTCCAGAGAGGCCATTTATGTCTTTGGCCAACTGCCACAAGGAGCTAGGACTAGCCAATAGTCACATGAGTAGGCTATAAAGAAGACTGTCCTGCCCTGGCAGAGCCTTGAGATGTCTACATCCTTGGCCAACACTTTGATTGCAGCCTCATAGTGATCCTCAATGGGATCTACTCCTGAGTTCCTGACCAGTGAGATCATAAATGTTTGTTGCTTTTAGCTACTAAGCTTGGAAGGGTGGGGGAAATTCATTATGTCCAACAGATAACTAATACATTATATTAATTAACTCCTAAATCTCAGTGGCTTTCCACAATAAGCTTCCTCCCCCAACACACACATTCACACGCTCATACTACATCTTCATCAATTCAACTTAAGCACCCAGGAAACTGTCCTCCATGGGAACTTAGTGATCCAGGCTGCTCCCATGTTGTGATAGGGAAATTGCTTGGAGGACTCACAGCTTATGTATCCCAGACAGAAAGTGAAGTATGTCACTTTTGCTCACACTTCATGGGCAAAAACCAGTCACACAATTCCACCTACCTGCATGGGAAAATGGAAAATTGGAGAAGCCTATGGATAGCCAATGAAAATTGATGAGAGTTAAATACTTCTGTCACATGCACTGTATCACAAGTGAATGTCCACTTTTCTCCTTCCATCAAAAATTTTATATTTAACTGCTTGAATTATGGCCTTGTCCCCCACAGGGACATATGCATACATATACTGTGTATGTATATTATATATACATAGAAGTGTAACCACATATGTATATCACACACATGTGTGTAACTTCATATTTATACCACACACATATGTATCATACACATATATGTATCATGTATATGCTGCTATATCACATATGTCATACATATATGTGTGAAATAGGATTAAATTTCCACATCAAGCTCTATCTCATTCTTGATATTCTAAGGAAGAGATGTATCATAATTCATTTAATTGCTCCTGTATCAATAAAGAACAATCATTTCTATAGTAACAAAAATGTCTTAATAGCCCTATTTTCACAGCTATTTCTCTAAATCGTCCATGTGGCATCATGTGCATGCCTTGAGAACAGTCCACAGAGAAAACAAATCATGTCTCCACAGACTTTGCCTCACCCACCTCTTGCATCATCATGTTTTTCCCCATTTTTTAGGGACAGTGAGAGGTGTTAGGGAACTGGTGAAGTATTCAACTTCACTAGACGTCATTCTGATGTGAACGTAAGAGAAAGGGGCAGAGGGAACCAGCACTTACTAAGCACAAGTTCTTAGACACTCAGCTGTGAATTCATATTTTGATTTCACTCAAACATTAGAGAACTCCTGTGAAATATGTGATTATTACTTAGCTCCTGTGGTAAAAACCTCTTCAGGAACTTTAAGCACCTCCTTGTCTCCACCCTCACCACATGTGCTCACCATGTAATTTCTTTTCCTTTTCTTTCTTTTTTTTTTTCTGGAATGCAGAGTTAATAGACTGTGGCGATTGTTGCTTTTCTTATAAGGATCTATGTGTCTTTTCCCAGAAGATAGAACCATATATAGTTAAAGAAAAAAAAATGCAGTGTTTGCAAATTTCCTGGGAAAAACTCTGTTTAAAAGTATACTAGTTTGATTTCCCCATCTCTATTAAATAACAGGACAACAAAAAATAAATATATCCCAAATGATGGGAGAGAGATGACTGGCTGCCTCTATAGGGCCACCATCTCCTTTAGGGGACCTATTAAAGGGCCAAACACCCTCTGCCTTTGAAGCAGTTGCCAGATAGGGTCAAAATTGAGTGTGGGTTACAGAGAAACTCCTCTGGGTCTTTCTCTCTGATCAAATAAGCTGTTCCAGTTCCAAGGCTTGAGACTGACTGCCAGACAGCAAAGTGGTCCAACCTCAGCAGAGAGATGAGAGTAGGGAGGGTAAAATGTGAATTTCCATAGCACTTTCTCAGATGGGAAACAAGGGAGAGAAAACTTCCTTCACTATCTTTGACTTCTCGAGTCCTACAATTTCCTGCTCTCGGCACTAAAGGAAATAAAGTGAAAAAGGCTCAGTCTAGACAGGGAGCCATCTCTAATCCTGGCAGGTACTAAGATTGTATTACCATTTCAGTTTTGTAGATCAGCAAACAGAGGCTTCGTGAGATTAAGAAATTTGACACCAAACTTGGAATAATTACACCAACCCACATGGACCTCAGGACATGTAGTTTACTTGTTTGGATTGAAGCTGTGGACCTCTTGAGATTTCTTAACAATTCAAAATACATGATATAAACAGAGGTGTGGCCAAATTACAGGCATCTAGAAGAACTCTTCTTCCATCCCAACACCTGGAATGCTTTCTCTGGACAACTTAAAATTCTGACACTATAGCCCTTCAGCAGACAAAGAGTTTGGGAAGCCTCAGAGAAAACATTCTGCTAACGAACTTGATGTGGGTCTTCCCTGGTAACACTAGTGGTAAAGAATCCACCTGCTGATGCAAGAGACACAAAGACAGTGATTCCATCCTTGGTTCGGGAAGACACCCTGGAGAAGGAAATGGT
Organism: Cervus canadensis; assembly: GCF_019320065.1. Taxonomy (NCBI): domain Eukaryota; kingdom Metazoa; phylum Chordata; class Mammalia; order Artiodactyla; family Cervidae; genus Cervus; species Cervus canadensis. The sequence goes on along the minus strand of NC_057397.1, from coordinate 56,664,720 downwards.
AACCCACTCCAGTATTCTTGCCAGGGAAATTCCAGAGTAAGACATGAGCAACTGAGCATAAACACACACACGGAGTAAAGGAGAAGTTTAATTACAGATTTTTGTGAGGTTTTTCTGCAAAACAAGGCAGTAGAGGATAAAGTTTTGGTTGGATGGATATTATAATGGTTCTTGTTTTCTTTGTATCTGCAAGTTCCAGGACCTTGACTGAAACCAGTTAAGGGGAATTGAAGCTTCTCTCTAAGCCAGGGTTTTTGTTGTTGTGTTGGAGTATAATTGCTTTATAAAACGCTGTGTTACTTTCTGCTGTACAGCAAAGTGAATCAGCTATGTTACTACGTATATCCCCTCACTCTTGAATCTCCTTCCCCCCATCCCACATGTCCAGGTCATCACAGAGCATTAAGCTGGGCTCCCTGCACTATACAGTAGGTTTCCACTAGCCATTGATTTTACACGTGGTAGTGTATATATGGGCCCTCCCTGGCAGCTCAGACGGTAAAGAATCCACTTGTAATCCAGGAGACCTGGGTTTGATCCCTGGGTCGGGAAGATTCCCTGGAGAAGGGAATGGCAACCTAATCCACTATTTTTACCTGGGAGAATTCCATGGACAGAGGAGCCTGGCTATAGTCCATGGGGTCAAAAAGAGTCAGACACGACTGAGTGACTAAGTATACACAGACACACACAGGGCATATATGTCAATCCTCATCTCCCAATTCACCCCACCCTCCCCAATGTTAAATGGCATATCTATTCTCAGATGGGAAGGTTATACAGGTTAGGTAACATTAGTGAACAATTTTATTTTTTAACATAAAATTAGACTGTCCTTCCAAGAATTATTATTAATCATTGGAATGTATGTGTCTCTGTGTTCTAATATCCTGTGCATTTATTTACTAATAAATATTTAACTTATTTAACTATGTATCAAACACTGATGTGATTGCTGGGAATAAAGTAATGAACAAAGAAGACAAAACTTCTTACCATCTTGGGGCTTTTTTCATTCTAGTAGGGGAAGAGAATCAAAGCAATAATTAAGTAACATAAGTATTGAATAGCTTGTCAGATGCAAAGGATTATTATGGAGAAAAACAAAGCAGAGAAGAGCAAATGCAAGTGTAGGGTGGGGGGTGAGGATGTTTGCAATTTTAATTAGAATAGTGAGGAGGTGATCTATGAGCCCTGATGTGAGTCAGGGTAGAATGTTCCAGAGAGAGGAGCTGCAAATGCAAAGGCCACCAGGAAAGGCTTGAGAGCCTAGGGAAGAGTGGGATTGGGAATAAAGTGAGAGATATGGCCAAGGTGGCAAGGAAAGGGTGGGGTGGTGGGATGTTGGAGGATGCTATGGGGACTGGAGCTTTCATTCGGAGCGCAACAGGGAGCAGGGCAGGGATTCTAGCAGAAGGCTGATACGATCTCACTAATTTGTAGTAGGATCATTTTGACTAATCTGTTGAAATTTAGCTGTAGGGAGGCTATTTAGAAACTATTGCAATAATCCAGAAGAAAGGTGATGGTAGCTTCGATCAAGAGCAATGTGGCGGGGACTTGCCTGGTGGTCCAGAGGCTAAGACTCTGCGCTCCCAACACAGGGGGCCCAGGTTTGATACCTGGTCGGGAAACTAGATCCCACATGCCATAACTAGGAGTTTTCATGCCACAACTAAAGATTCCACATGCCACAAAGAAGACCCAATGCAGCTAAATAAATAAAAATAAATATTAAAAAAAGATCAGTACTGTGGAGGAAGCAAGAAGTCTTTTGCTTCTGGATATGTTTATAGACCTATTGAATGTGGGATGTGCGAAACGGGGGCACAGATGGCCCCTACATTTTTTGGCCAGATGATGGAATGACTATTTAAGGGCAATCGAGTTCAGTTGAAAACATGCCAAGTTTGAGATGCCAACTGGATATTTTAGGACAATCTATGAGTCTGTATTTCAAACGAGAGCTTTGGACTAGAGAAAATAGTTGTCTCCAGAAAATAGGCAACTATTTTCTATTGGCTGATACTTAAATTTTGAGATTGATGAGTTGGTCTAGGAAGTGGATGTAGACAGAGAAAAGAAGTCCTAAGACTGAGCCCTATTTAAAATCACAACTGAAAAAGCCTTTACTCTCTTACATGGGCAGCAGAGTGGGGAATGTTTTTAAATAGCTTCTACTGTAATGAATAGAAAATTATCAGTAAGAAAATGAGCACACTGTTTTTTCCCTCTCAAAATATTTGCAGTGAGATGTATATGAAGCCCATGGAGGCAGCTTTCTAATCCTTTAACCCTTTACATGTGTAGTGTTTTAAAATTTTGTAATAATTCACGTGTGTTATTTCATCTTGTCCTTGAAAAATTCTGGGAGGTAAATAATATTCATCAAAGTCCATAAGAAAGCTCAGAAAATAATATATGAATTATTTACAACAGCCCTGTCAGGTAGGTATTCTTATCATCCTCAATGTATAAGTGAGGAAGTTGAGACAGAGTGAGCTAAAGGGATTTGATCAAACTCAAGCTTTTCAAAGCTTGTATGTTAGCAATACAGCTGGGTTTAGAATGAATGCATTACAATCCCTGTAACCTACTGAGTGTTAATGACAACGAGCTGAGTCCCGTGCAGCTCTCCTCTATTCCCAGCCTCAGCTTTCCTCTCCCGGGTTTAGGGCAGGGCTTCTCAACCTGGGCTCTATTGGCGTGAGGGGCTGGATAATTCTTTGTCAGGGTGAGGGGTGGTCCTGTGTGTTGCAGGATGTTTACAGCATCTGTAACTTCTACCCACTAAATGCTAGGAGCATTCCCCCCATTGCGGTGACCAAAAATGTCTCCCAGACATTGCCAGATATGCCCTGTGTGCTTAACCACTCAGCCGTGTCCGACTCTTTGTAACCCCATGGACTATAGCCTGCCAGGCTCCTTTGTCCATGGGATTCTCCAGGCAAGAATACTGGAGTGGGTTGCCGTTTCCTCCTCCAGGGGATTTTCCTGACCCAGGGATCAAACCAGTGTCTCCTCTGTCTCCTGCATTGCAGACTGATTCTTTACCCGCTGAGCCATTGCCAGGGGACAAAATGTCCCTGATTAAGAATCAAGGGTCTCCGGGCTCCACTCTGCTTGCACCAGGCTGGCAGAAGCTCCTTTGTCACTAGTTTCCCCAAGCAGCCACGTGTGGGTATCTGAAGCTTTGGGCGGCAAGCACTCTGTCTGGAGACTCCTGGGGTCCCAATGCTGGCCGGCTGTGGCATCCCCCACCTGATGGGACTGGTGCACTGCCTCTTCCAAAAGGCCCTGTCCTTTACTAATTCCTGCCTCTAAGGACGTTGCCTCCTATACACTCACCTTATCACCTCTAGTTGCTATGCTCCTTCCAGTGTCCAGGAGAGAAAGCCAAGGACAGGCCCCTGGTGGTTCTCCTGTGATTCTGAGTCTGTCAGCTAAATAAACAACAAGTGTATGTAGCTGTTAAACTGCAGAGGGAAATGTTAGACCCTGGATTGGATTGGATTATCTCTGATCAGGCTGAGTAAATTGAGAAGCGGATGGCTAAGTGTTGGTAGAAAAAAGTCCTATCACGTCATCAAAGAGCATTTAAAGAATACATAACTTAAATTTACTTAGCACAGATGTGCCATGTTCGGCTGCCACCCCAGATGCGATATTTCCACATACCAATAAAGACACATGAATTTGGAATTTTGTTCTATGTATAAGATACTTAGAATAAAATTGCAAATTACATATATATGTGTGTAATTTATACATACATACATACATATATATATATAATCTTTCTGGCCTTCCCACCCCCTGGATATGCTTGGATTGCTTCAGAAAGCCTGGCTGGCTCAGTGCTCCGATTTTGTGTGTTTCAGTACATTCTGTTGGAATGTTTTCTTTCAAGACACTTGTGTCTGCCAAGATGGTGACATTTCTCTCATGAGGCATGTCTCAACGAGTCACCAAATGCTTACTGTTAAGCTGGAGCTTAAATTCTGCCTCGACTAATTCAACTTTTGGCATCTGAACCTGCAGGGTCTGTGCTCAGGTAGTGGGCCCAGAAGTGGCTAAGGAGAGGGCAGGCAGCAAAGGGAGAACTCTACCAGTTTGTTTTCCAGTTTAAATTCACCAGGACAGTCTATTCCCAATGCAGAGCAGGTTGTCATTTTGTGGAAGCATTGTCGCTCACTCCTCCACTTTTGATTTATTAGTGAGTAATCGCCTGGATGATGAAAGGCCTAGGATAGCATTTGGTTGGCAACTTAAAGCACTTGTGAATCTTCTCCCGTATTCCATTTTCTGGTTTTCTTCTTGAATTATTTCCTTTTAGGAAGGTTTCCTTATAGTCATCATGTGAATTATGTGGGCTACTGCTTGATTTGATATATACTTCTGTATTATTACAGTCATGAGGCTCTGGGAACGGTTTAAATATAGCAGGTCTAGAGCATTTTCCCAGGAGGGGGCTCAATGGGTACTGTGAAGTTTTCAGGAATGGCAACTGCTCCAGTTATGCTGAAAAACGTTCTCTCCCGTCTGCCTGCCACTATGAAGTTTGATAAAATTACCCACTGTCCCAGCCTCCTCTTAAACCTGAGCTGGTTCAGGTCAATGAGATGGGTGAGGGAATTTCTCAGAAGGATTTTTCCTCATTGATAAGAAGAGAGTAGTATACAGGGATAGTACTTTCCTACTGCCCTGGCTACCCACCTGCTTCCTACGTTGAATTACAGCCAAGTGCAATGGCTGCAACCGTGGCAGCCACCTGGTGACCATGATGGGTAAGTCTCTCTTCAAGGGAATTCCAGAGATGCCAGATAACAGGAAACCCAACTAAAAGGGGTTTAAGCCATAAAGACATTTATTGTTTCCTTAGGTAGGTGTTTCCAGTAGTGCTTCTATAATCTATAGCTAACAACAGCCTGAAAAATGTGAAAGTTGCTCAGTCATGTCAGACTCTTTTGTGACCTCATGGACTATACAGTCCATGGAATCCTCCAGGCCCAAATACTGCAGTGGGTAGCCTTTCTCTTCTCCAGGGGATCTTCCCAACCCAGGAGTCAAACCAGGGTCTTCTGCATTGCAGGCAGATTCTTTACCAACTGAGCTATCAAGGAAGCCCTAAAAATAGCCTAATAACTACTAAAGCTCAATCTCCAAAGTTCAGAGAGCTAACGCTAAAGCCAAGGAGTCATCTCTACAGGGTCCCTCTTCCTTTATCCCTCTCTGACTCTGTATATAAAGTTTAAAAAGTTAAAGAAATACAGACTCCTTCTATAACTGAACAATAAGATGTGTGGATAGTAGTAATGAAAAAGGCATAACTTCAAATTATGTTTAATTTTTAAGAATCTTTAAAATTGACCAAATCCAGGAAATAAGTCAGCAAATGCAAGGCTCAGAGTGGGTCCTAAAGATGCAAGTATCTATATAACACTGAAGTCTCAATTAAGGCAAAACAATGTGAGAGATTTGTAGTCTCATACTCTGTGAGTTAAGTGACTTAATAATAATTTAGTTTGCTCCCAGTAACTTTTAGATTTTCCTCTACCCAGAAGTCAAGGCTTGAGTGAGCACATTCTCTAATTACCCACAAAAGAGTCAGAATAAACTGGGAGCAGTTCCCCAGTGTCACGAGCTGGATCCAGCCACTTCCCTTTGCCTTTCTCTATCAAGTCTAGAGGTATAGAAAATGAAACTAACATTCTATGCTTCTTTGAAAGGATCTGGCCTTTTGTTCACGATTGCTCCTGTATTAGAGGCAAAGATAAAGTTTGTAAAGGGCTTGGGCATGCAGATGGCATTTTGAAAATAACCCTTGAAGAAATGGAAACTTATGGGATTTGGAAATCAAAATTACGATTGAACTGGCAGCTTGTATGCAGTCAGGTTCATCTCAGTGTAATTTGAAAGAGCTGAGATCCTAAGCTGCCTGAATCAGCCTTTTAAAAGAAAGAGACGAGCTCAATATGCCATGACTGTGTTACTCCGACTACAAGATGCTCACATACGCTGACTCTGGGTGATGTCTCCCACTGTGAGGTGTTCAGAGGAAGAACTGCATTCCATGAGACAAGAAAGCCATCAATAGAGGCTTTTATGCAAATTGATTAATAACCTTCTCAAAGAATTAGAATGAAATGCACAGCTTTCTCTAGAAAACTTCTCCACTGACAGCTGGCAGCAGAATTCATCACAAGAAAGGACCTGGTTCAGGTAGACTGACTGTGGGGAAGACGAGATCTGGAGGACTTGAGTGTTGATGGGTTCTGTAGAAGCCTGGAAGGAAATGGCTAACCAAAGTTACACTTTTTGTGCTATTGAAAGAGTACATGAGAGGAGAAGTAGACAGCGTGGAAAAGGCATGGTGTGAGGCTGAGCAACTGGAAGATTATGTAGCCCATCAAGTCTTCTGGTGGTTGGGCTAAAGGGCTTCCAAATACAAGGATGCCTTGTTCAACTTGAAGTTCTTTGAGGTGTAAACTTTTATTTGATCTCCCTCCAAATCTCCAATACAATCTGATAAACACAAACACTGCCTTTGTGAGTGGATGTTTTTTTGTGGAATTTGAGGCAAGGGCTGCAATTTATATCTGAATCTGTGCCATGTAAACCAGAGATAACTTCCATGGGATGGCAAGGCGATGAGTAGATTGAGGAAGGGGGGGGGCAGAGGGGTGCATAAGAATTTAAAGGCATCCTTCTCTCCACAACCCTCAATTGTTGGAATTGTTTGGAAATCATGGAGACCCTGAGGTTCATGGTGCTGGAAAAGACTCTTGAGAGTCTCTTGGACAGTAAGGAGACCAAATCAGTCAATCCAAAAGGAAATCAATCCTGAATATTCATTGGAAGGACTGATGCTGAAGCTGAAGCTCCAATACTTTGGCCACCTGATGTGAAGAGCCAACTCAATGGAAAAGATCCTGATTCTGGGAAAGACTGAAGGCAGGAGGAGAAGGGGATGACAGAGGATGAGATGGTTAGATAACATCATCAACTCAATGGGCATGAATTTGAGCAAACTCTGGGAGATGGTGAAGGACAGGGAAGCCTGGCATGCTGCAGTCCTTAGGGTCACAAGGACTCGGACACAACTCAGCAACTGAACAACAACAGCATTTGAGGGCTTGAGTAATATCAACACCATCCTATTACTTGCATTGAGACTTCTGAGGTCCCCCCTAGATGGAGGTGGACATCTTCCTCAGGCTCCTCCATGCACCTGCAGGCTGAGCTGAGTGCTCTGTGTGCATCCTCGGCCCTCTGCCCTGCATTGGATGATGACCAGTGCAGGTTTGGCTTCTGGTTGGCTTTGGTTCATGGGGAACTCAATGCAGAGCTTCTGCAGGAGGTGAGAAGGAGTGAGGAAAGTGAGGTTTCTGTTCCCTGACCTCCTCCCTCTGAGGGTCACTTTGAGTCGAATGTGGCCTTGTCCGAAGATCACTCGCTTCCTTTTGAAGGGGACCGTCTTTCTTCCTAGGTTTCGATAACCATTCCTTTGTTTTCTACTTCTGCTCTAGGTGGGGTGATCAACCATCCTGGTTTGTTGGAACTGAGGGTGTTCCCAGGACATGGGATTTTGAGTTTTAAAACTGGGACAGTCCTGGGCAAACAGGGATGAACTGGCTCCCCTATCCTAGGAATGGTTAATAGCTCCTCTGCTGTTTCTAGCTTCAGGTTACTAAATCATCACTTGTGCTGCCCTTACACCCATCTCTCTCTCTCTCTCTTTTTTTTTTGTAAATAGTCCTTTTGTCAAACAAACAACAAACTCCCCTGGAATTATTTTGCTAAAGGGCATCATTGTCTCTTTTCTGTCAGGACTTGAATAACATCCTTGGTGTCCATGAACATGCATGTTCTCTCTCCTCCTGAATCTTCTATTACCAAAAAGAGGGCTACACTAGAACATTCTCTTACATCCTTCCAGCAACAACATTAGGAAGTGATTGAAAAGAACATCATGATCTTTATCTCTTAAAAATTTGTAGCTCTGTACTTAATTCACATGGTCATAGTCTAGTAATTCTGCCCAAGGAATTCTTGAGGGCCTCCTATTGCCAGGCCTTGACTGTGCCCTGGGGAAACTGAGATGCAGAGCACATAGTCCTGGCCCTGGAGAAGGTCATGTGTGCTATGGGGTGCGGGCGGGGACGAGAGAGATGCTAGGCTGTCAGCAGATTATTTCAACACCATGTGCTATGTACGTGCTAAACTAGATTTTTACAAGGTGTCCTAGAAAACCAAAATGGGTACCCAGTCAAGTTCAGGGGGTTGTGGAAGGCTTCCTGGAGGAAGGGCCACCTGAACTGAGTTTTCAATGATGTGTAGAGCCTAGGTGTTGGAGCAGAGGACAGGAAAAGGGCAGGGGGAGTATTTCTTGCAGAGGCCTGGAGGAGGCCAAGTACGTAAATCCTAAGAGAAATATGGGAGGGTTTCGGGGTGGGATAAATCAGCTGTTCAGTTTGGGTAGAACCTAAGATGTGAGGCAGGAAATGAGGTTGGAGAAACAGACAAGGTCAGATTATAGAGGGTCTGGCAGGCGGCTAAAGGAGGTGACCCTTTATCTTGTAAGTGACAGAAAGCCACTACAGGATGGGTTGGTTTGTCACTGAGCAGGCTAACCAAATATTTAAATATCCAGTTTCTTTCTGACAATTAAACATAAATATCAGTTCTGAACCACCACCAACAAAAAAAAGAATGTGTGTTCAGTAAAGTTTCTGGGGTTTTGCTCATACAATCGAGCTTGAAATCCACATTTTTAGCTATATGAAATGATAAAGTCATGCTGCTATTAGGAAAAGTCATCACACTTTGTTTGAAAAGCCTTCTCTGAAGGAAAAATAGCAAACACTAGGCTTGGTAGATTCATCTTGACTGTCTTCATTGCTTACTTCAATGTTCATTTTGGTTCACCCAAATTTTGAAGTTTTGAGGAAAAATAATATATCTTATTTATATTTCCATCACCAGCAATTAAGACATTGTTTAGCACATAGAAGGGGTGAATAAATGTTTGTTCCATGAAAAATGTGTGTTCCACTGGGTGCCTATTGAGCAGTCCTAAGCTGCACTAAGGCCAAGAAGTAGGGTAATAAAGCCCAGTACTTAATAGGCTGCAAGCAGACCTGAATTAAATAAAGCAAAAAAGTAAAAGGACATTTTCATTCTTTTAAACTATTTTGAACTTGGAGTGGATACTAGATGAAATGAGAAATCATTGTTATGTATGTATGAAATGTATGTATGTATGAAAACTCTTGAGAGTCCCTTACACAGCAAGAAGATCAAACCAGTCAATCCAAAAGGAAATCAACCCTCGCTATTTATTGGAAGGACTGATGTTGAAGCTGAAGCTCCAATAATTTGGCCACCTGATACCAAGAGCTGACTCAATGGGAAAGACTCTGACGCTGGAAAAGATTGAGGGCAGGAGGAGAAGGAGGTGACAGAGGATGAGATGATTGGATGGCATCACCAACTCAGTGGACATGAGTTTGAGCAAGTTCTGGGTGATGGTGAAGGACAGGGAAGCCTGGTGAGCTGCAGTCTGTCAGGTCACAAAGAGTCGGACCCAACTGAGTGACTAAACAACAACAACATTGTTGTTGAGGTTGTGTGACAAAATGTTGTGGTTATATTGTGGTTGTAGGCAAAGTAACTTTAAAAGAATGGTAAAATCTGAAATATTTAGGATGAAATAATACAATGTCAAGGATTTACATGGAAATATTGTCACTTACATCTCAACAACTTTATCTGAAAACAAAAAGTTAAGTTACTGCTGAAGCAATAAAGAAAGGAAGAAAAGAATGAAAGGAGGAAGGAAAGAAAGAGGAAGTTACATGGTTCCAAGCCAGTATATATATAAGCTTCTAGAGTTAAAAATGCCACATTTACAATATTATACACACTGGTGAATAAACTCTCTTTGTGATGAATCATGAAGTAAAACATAATCACAGAGTGGGTAGAGACCAAGAAGCATGAATACTTGAAGAGGTACGTTTTGAGTCAGGTCTCTTAGGTTCATAATAAGAGCTCATCTCAAATCGAAGACACCTTTTCTTTCCTGTTTTCTTCTTTAGTAGAACAGTATTTCTCATTTCCTCTCCAAGTCTAGCGTCATTTAGAAGAAATACAATGGGGTAAGACACTTTCTTATGGTAACTTGGTAACCACGAATAAAAATGATCCGGATAGTTACCTAGAGATGATGCTCCTTGGCAGCTCATTGTGTGACTCTGATTACTGAGAAAAATAACATGATTCTTCGTTTCACAAATTCATGAAAGTCTTACCAAGTGTCAACTATGTTTTGAGCAATGCATTAGGCGTGGCAGCAGAAATCAGGACCAAGTTCCTGCCTTCGTGATGCTTTCATGCTATGGATACCTGGAGACTATGGTCACAGACTACAGACAGCGTTTGTGTACGGGATTGTTTTCCTCTCTTTGATCTTAACCACAGTCTGGTGAGGTTAGCCACATTTCATGTGGCTAGGTTGGTCTATGTCTTGCTCGTGGTCATGCTAATAAATGGCAGCAAGTACGATTCAAACCTGGATCTTCTCACTTGGAGTCCAGCCCTGTCCCCAGCGTACCACAGGCTGCTCTTTCTTATGCCGCATCTGTGAAGCCAAAGGCTGTGCAGGCCCTGTGTGCGTACCATGCATATAGCTAGATGTCTGCAACAGGGGACCAGAGCCAGCTCTTCTGGCCACGAGCACAGGTTCCACTTGGAGCTGCTCTGTGCTGCGGCTCTGAGGCCGGCTCTGTTAACTACCAAGCACGCTGACACTTCAGGGGAGATTTTCTGTTACCAGCTAATTATCACTTAAATTTGTCAGGAAGGGAAAAAGCGCCTCTCACATTTTATTTTAAAATAGAAAAACCTTAGAGAAGTTTGAGGGTGATTTGCTGCTCTTTCAGCTCCCCAGGAGGCCCTGGCCAGACCCGAAACAAGTATAGGCAGAGGTCTGTCAGTGCGGTGTCTCGGAGGAGCTCCAGCGGGGTGGCGATCTCAGACCCTTGGCTGCACAATGAATAAGATGCGAACAACATGGGTGCGTGCCTGGGGGGGCGGGGAGGGGAGGGAAATGGAAGTTGAATCTCAAAGCAATTAACTAGAGATGAGTTGTACCCAGAAGGGCTGCTGCTGCCAAAAGAATAAAGCCAGACACAAAAGACCACATATCGTAGGATTTCATTTATATACAATATCCAGAACAGAAAAATCCAGAGCGAGATAGAAAACAGATTAGTGGTTTCTAGGGTCTGGGAAGGGAGGAGGGAGGATGGGGATGCAGTCATGGGTCCTTAATGGGTACAGATTTCCTTTTTGGATGATAAAGATCCTCTGGAACTAGATGGTGGTGATGGCTGCACGCCACTGTAAGTACTAAATGTCACTGATAGTAATTTTTATGCTAGGTGTATTTTGCATGTACATATATGTATACGGTAAATACATGTACAGTGAATACATGGAGAAGGAAATGAAAATCCACTCCAAGATTCTTGCCTGGAAAATCCCACAGACAGAGGAGCCTGGAGGGCTACTGTCCATAGGGTCACAGAAAGTTGGACTCAACTGAGCAACTAAACAACAACAGCAATACATATACATATATATTATAAAAATGTAAGTTTACTTATGAGATGGCAGTGTTCTTCTCATTGAAGATATTCTGGTAAAATTTGGATGAGCAGTCATCAGGTATGTTGCAGAAGTACCTTAGAGGCTGACCAACCAATAAGATGATTTTTTAAAAATTTGCATGTATATGTATGTGTACATGTACAAGAGAGAGGAGGAGAGAGAGAGAGACCTCTGCCCAGTGATTAGGATGAAAAGGTATCAGTTACCTCAGAAATTTCTCCCTATTTATAGTTCATATCTACATTTATCGTTCACCCCAAAACTGCAGTTGCAGTTCTGGACAAAAGGCAACAATGCTGCAAAGATAGTTGAGTCAAAGTACACTTCAGTCCAGAGCGAAGATGCTATGTTTTGGGATGCAGAAGTTCTATCTGAGATTATTCCAGACCTTGGTCCATAGGTTATTCAAAATCTAGCCTTGAGGAGCACTGATAGATAAGAATCTAGGAAAATTTTCACAAATTTCTATTTGAAGAAATGTACTCTTATGCTCATTTTAAGATGAGAAAACACGTCCCACCTGGAGAAAAATGCATGAGAAGAACCACACGACCAGAAGCGCTATGGGTTTTGAAAGCAGATATACAGTGAAATGGGCTTCCCTGGTGGCTCAGATGGTAAAGAACCCGCCTGCAATGCGGGACACTCTGGATCGATCCCTTGGTCAGGAAGATCCCCTGGAGGAGGGCATGGTAACCCACTCCAGTATTCTTGCCTGGACAATCCCATGGACAGAGGAGCCTGGCAGGCTACAGTCCATGGGGTCCCAAAGAGTCAGACACAACTGAGTGATTAACACTTTCACTTTGATAAAGTAAAATGTCTTTAAACAGCGAAGTTCCCAAGGACTTTGATTTATCAAATACAGCACAACACACACAAAAAAACCTATGGTGTAAATTCAATTACCTATGCACATTTCCCTTTATTTATATGCTATAACTTAAATAACACATATACATAGATAGTTTAATATTAGGAGAGATGAATATTCCAGAAATTACTCTATAATTTAGTTTATATTGTTAGTGAAAAAGATCAGAAGAAAAAAGCAAGTGGTTCCCTCCAAGCAGAGCTCAGGGAGACTGGAGGGAAAGGATGCTGGCGGTTCATTTTGATTTCCGATACATGCAGGGCATAGCTCCCAGTCCCACTTCCTTCTGCGCTTCTCACAGCTCCTCAGAAGTGCCCTGAGTAACGAGGACTCCCTTCTACCAGGGTGCCTGAGAGCTTTGTAGCAGAACAAAGGAAGATGTGAATTCTGTCCCTGGGAACCAGCACCGGTTTGTATTTTGAAAGCCCTGCCTTAGACGGTTCCGAGCATAGGCACATTTGAACAATGTCTTATCTTTTATCAGCATTGTAGCGGAAAAATACTAGCCTGAGGCTGTGGGCTGCTAAAAGCTGTCAGAGCCTGCCCACCTTTCGTATTTTGTGATGACGTTAGAAGCTTTTTGCCACCCATACTCGGATCTGACTCAACGTGGGGAGAAGCCAGAAATACCAGAGAAATTTAGGAAAAAACAGAGGAGCAGCCAGGAGGCAAGGGAGCTTTGTTTTAAACCCGGAGAGAGGGAGACAGAACCAGGTTAAGACACAAAGGATGTGAACAACATTTATCTTTCAGAAAGTGGTGAAAACTGGGGAACACAGGACCCACGCAAAGCTCTTGTTCCCTGAAGCTTCCAGGCCTATGCTTTTCTTCTCACCGTGGGAGGGGCAGGGGTTTGCGATGCAGGAGAGGCCGAGAATGCAATGTGATGCTGGAAACTTTGCTTCTCTCGCCCTTCCTGGGGATTGATGAGGCAGGCGGGCTAATCGGTGTGCAAAGAATAGGTCTGCCGGGTAACAGCTGCACGAAAGGCACATTATGCAATTTTGCAGGCGCGCACTGATCTCAGTCGCAGAGAAATGAAATTACACGAGGCCAAGGGCTCCGCGGTGCCAGCTTCGGGGCTCAGCGTTGGCCTGGCCGCTCTCGGCTCCGGAAAGGGTTTTATTTGCAGTCTGTCTCACAGCCTGCAGTTCTGGGCTGCGCCATCCCCAGCACAGAGCTGGTGTTTACTCACTCAGGTGAAGAGGACGTTTTTACTCTCCGTCTTCCCCTCCAGCGTGCAGTATTGATTTTCTGCGGGAAGGACGCAGAAAGGCCTTTTTTCAAAGTACCTTTGGAGGCAGAGTCTGCCAGTGGACTGGGCTTTGTGAGAAAGAACCCCTATTCAGGCAATGCGGAAGGTCTTTCTCAGTTGCAAATTGTGTTTGTGCAATTTACTAGTCATAACAAGTTCATGTTTCACTGTTAGGTTGTTCAAGAAAAATCCAACAGATTGAAGCTGTTTCATCACTTGATTAGTCTAAACAAGTTTGGATAATTAGCCTGGCTAATTAATACCTATGTCTAGTGTGTGGTTTGAGCTGACATATTTTGAAGGTGGTGCCAGTTCAAAAATGTAGAAATAATTACTCTGTAAAACTGGGCATGAGGCAGAGTTCCATGGGCTTTCACCCTGAATATGCAAATTCTCTCCCTTTTGAAATGTGATTTGCAAAAATGAGGAGTATTTGAAAATTCTCCAATCTGGAGCTGCTTTTTTTTTTTTTTTCAGGAGTTTATTGAAACCCTGATACTGCCTTGCAGGTATAAATTGCTTTCCAGTAGCAACGGAAAAAAAAAATTAACAGAGCTATCCATTGCTTGAAAAAACTCAGGTATATATTAGGCTGAATATATAGTCTTGATAAAGCAAAGAATTAGTTTCTTATTACTTTGAGATTAAATGCTCAAGTTCAGGGCCTCCCCATCCCTTCCTAAGTTAAGTACAGATTCCCCAGCCTGAGTTTCAAAAAGCCTGAACCACATACCCAACATCAACAGGCCAAATGTGAGACTGCCACGTACTTTTATTAAATATAAATACCATGAAATACAGTACTTACGCGCAGGGGAAATTTCTGAGGCCATGAGTGAGAGGGCCACAGAAACCAAAGGAGAAAAGATTTATAAATTCACTGATTCCTTCAAGGTCTGTTTCCTGTGGAGTAACTGAAGGAGATGAGTAGAGTATGGTACACAAAAGAAGCATAAGAGGAGAAAATTGTCATTAAGAAGTTAGTGGTAGCCAGAGGTATAAATACTACTCTACAACATCCCTTCTATTTTTGGAAAGGACAAACTTTGGTGGAGCCACTTGGTTATTAAGATGTTGGGCAGGGAGTTCCCTGGCTGTCCAGCAGTGAAGATTCCTTGATTTCACTGCTGAGGGCAGGGTTGGATCCCTGGTCAGGGAATTAAGATCCCACACACCATGCAGCGCGGCCCCCTCAAACAACAACAACAAAAAAACGGTGCAGAGCGGATATGGATAGGGACCAAGGAGGATTCTTGGAGGAAGGGAATGAATCACTTTGCATTGAAATCCAGTGTTCTATGTCTGATGGATTGAAGTGACCATGACCGAGGACAGCTGTTTATGAATGAAGATGTCAAGACGAAACTCACTTTGAGGAGGAAGATGGTCTAGAGCAATGTCCAAGGCAGTGTCTTTATCAGAAATAGACACGGAACATCAGTGCATGGCTGATGCTAGAACACCGCTTGGCCAAGGAGTGTGTGTGTGTGTGTGTGTGTGTGTGTGTGTGTGTGTGTAAACATAAAGAGCTGAGTCAACAAGAGATTATGGCTTTGGAAGGCCAGACCAGTTACAGAGTGCTGGGAGCACTGCTGTATGGAGCTTGGAGGAGAGCTCTGCTCCAGTCTTTCTGTCGCCCGAGAAAATACCATCATGGCAGCAAATTCCTTGCCACGTGAGCATGACCAGAAGTGGACAGGGGCTGCTCAGGATTGTCAGAGTGCCTGGTCAAGGGCACTTCTTGGCAGAGTCTCAACTTCCAACGAGGTAATGGAATAGTAACTACATCATAACATGAAAATGCAAAGTAGTATGTGATATGTGTCTTAAAAGGGATGCAAACTAAGCAATATATGGTTCTGAGGAGTGGGAGTTCACATACACCTGGAAGTGACCTGGACAAGGACACATCAGATAGAAGCAAAGGCCAGAATAGTTTCAGAGGAAAGTCTCAGAGGAAAGTATTGAAGTAGCATAGCATAGCATGGTGTGAGATGTATAGGAAAGCACTAGAAGACTGCAACAGACCGGACATTGAGAATTAAATGGAAAGAGAGGGGGACTGTGGGAGTTTCTCTTCACAGGGGTGCATTTGCATATACTTATGGGGGGTCAGGGTGTCATGGAAGGCTTGATTTTTTGACTATGGTAGCAGTGTGATTTGAATTGTGCTCCGAGAAGATGACTGTAATAAAGATTTTCTGGATAAATGTGATAGATGGTGATTCAGGATAAACACTTGGAAGGATCACAGCTATTATGCAGTGAAGAATGGTTATCAGGGTTGAAGCTGTAGCTATGGAGTTAAGAGGTCATGTCTTAAAGATATTACGGAAGTCAGTCTATGGGACATGACAATTAATTGGGGGTAAAGTGAAAAGGAATGGGAGGAGTGAAAGCAGATATTAATGTCCAGACAATATGAATGAAAAAGTAGGGGTAATACTAACAGAACTAGAGAATCCAGGAAGAGAAACTGGT
This sequence comes from Cervus canadensis, assembly GCF_019320065.1. Lineage (NCBI taxonomy): Eukaryota > Metazoa > Chordata > Mammalia > Artiodactyla > Cervidae > Cervus > Cervus canadensis. The sequence goes on along the minus strand of NC_057397.1, from coordinate 56,648,437 downwards.
ACGGAAGATAAGGTAATGATTTCAGCTTTAGACATACTGTGTTTTACATTCTGGAGAGACAATCTGGTGAAGTTCTTTAGAATTCACCTGGAAGGCTTTGCCCTTCTAGGCAACTATCACTTTGTATTTACAAGGACAATATGGTAAGAGTGGTTAAAAGTTTTCCCTTTGGCTGCAGTTGGGTCCTACCCACTTATTTACAGACTCCATAAACATTGGGGGTATTACTGAGCTTCCTTCTGCCTCAGTATTTTTATCTGTAAAGTTGGGAACAGTAACATCAGGATGATTGTATTTACTAAGTTACTATGCATGAAGTACCTGGCTGGGCTATTGTTACACTCCGGAACTCTTAATAAAAGTTCTTTTTCTTCTGTGGCCCAGATCCTCTGCTGTGGGCTCCAGGACACCCTCCCTCTCCTGCCCATTCCAAATCTCACACAGAACTCCTTTTCTTCTGCCACTAGGAGTGGTGAGAAACTGCAGTCCTTACTTGTCTATCTATGGATCTTCTTTTTTCTTCTCCTCTGTGTCTTGAGAGATTAGTTGACTATGTGAAAGTTGGGTTGTACCCTTAGCCTGAGGATGTGTGTCTCTGGTTTAGGTCCACTTAAAAGGACAGAAAAGAAGTTACTGAGGAAAAATCAATCCTTAATCAGACAGATGTACTTGTGTAGAGATGATGCTGAAGCTGCAGGAGTGGATGGCATTGCCACTGAAGTAAGAAAAAAACATCTAGAACAGAACCTTGGTGGACTTTATCATTTTTGAGATGTGGAGAAGAAAAACTCACTACAGTTATCACTAATGAGACAACCAAAATTAGTAGCAAGAGTCTTATTTCTTTTGTTCACCAATGTTTCCCCAGCATTTATTCATCCAATGAATATTTATCGACATCTAAAAAATATAAATCACTATAATAGGCATTGTGCATGTAGTGGTGAACAAATTAGGCAAATAATTTTGGCTTTGATGGAGCTTGAACTGCAATAGGCACTTGAAAAAAATATTGTTAAATGAATGAATAAATATTTGAACAACAAGCATGTCTGAGGGAAGGGAGCCTCTATGTGCAAGCACTGCATTTAGTAGGCACTGAGAAGTCTGTAGAGGAATAAAGATAGGAGGTAATAGCTGGAGGATGGACAGGACTTAGAGGAATGGAAAGAAAGGAGGATATGCTGAAGATGCATACAGGGAAAAGGCAGAAGAATGGATATTTGCAAAATGTCTTTAAGGAATAAGAGGACAGTGGCTGGCATAGTTTGTGGGGAACATTCAGCTGTCCATAAGAGTGGAGAGGCAGAGAGTAGAGATAGTGAGGTCAAAGAACTTGACTCATGTTGAGAAATAAAGAACATAAGGTTCCTGTTTTGAACAGGAGCCTCATCCATCATCTCTAAGGTCAACAGATTTGACCATTACAGAGTTTGCTGGTCAGTAAGAAGAGTAAAGTAGCATCTCTTAAGCTTCTCCCAAGTGCCAGATGTTAGATCAGAGGCTGTGCATATACAGGCCTTAAATGACATATCTCCACAACACTCACACATCCAACCATTCTATTTCTTTTGTTATTAAATTAGATTAGATCTGGATTGGCCCATACCAGCCATAGACTGGTCTAGAGTTGATGGTTTCAAACTGTGGTGCTGGAGAAGACTCTTGAGAGTCCCTGGGACTGCAGGGAGATCAAACAAGTCAATCCTAAAGAAAATCAACCCTGAATATTCATTGGAAGGAGTGATGCTGAAGCTGAAGCTCCAATACTTTGGCCACCTGATGAGAAGAGCCGACTCATTGGAAAAGACTCTGATGCTCGGAAAGATTGAAGGCAGGAGGAAAAGGGGATGACAGAGCATGAGATGGTTGGATGGCATCACTGACTCAATGGATATGAGTTTGAGCAAACTCCGGGAGACAGTGAAGGACAGGGAGGCCTGGTGTGCTGCAGTCTATGGGCTCGCAAAGAGCTGGACACGACTTAGCTGCTGAACAACAGGACTAGTTAGGATTGGTGAGAAACTCAATTTGAGGTTTTACTGGGGAAGAATAAGCTTCCTCCCCTCCCTTGTGTGTGTGCCATAGCTTCAGGATTTGCACAAGCCAGGAGGCTTAGAAAGGACCTCTGGTCTTTGGCTCACTGTTACTAAGACATGTATTTTGTGTCTCCTCTCTTCATCCAGCTTAGTCCCTGGGCCACTGCTCCTGCCTTCCAACCTTGAGGTGAAAAAGTGAAAAAAGTGAAAGTGTTAGTCACTCAGTCATGTCCAACTCTTTGCGGCCCCATGGACTATAGCCTACCAGGCTCCTCTGTCCACGGAACTCTCCAGGCAAGAGTACTGGAGTGGGTAGCCATTCCCTTCTCCAGGGGATCTTCCTGACACAGGGATTGAACCCAGGTCTTCCACTTTGCAGGCAGTTTCTTTACTGTCTAAGCCACCAGAGAATTTAGGGGCTGATACCAAATCCCCACTCATCCATTGGGCACCCCCATTAGGGTTTCTGCCATCTTTCGGGGCAGGTTTCTGGTCCTCCTCCAGGCCCAAGTCTTTTCAGTCTCTGGGCCTGGGGTATTCCTTCCTCATCAAACCACCTGCCTCCTTCTTATCTCTTGTCCACAACTGCCCTCCAAGGATTCAATTCTCCCAGACTGTCCTGTGTGTGGGTTGTGTTCAGGGAAGCTCAGGCCACTAAAGAAAAAGATCTTTCCTTCCGTGACCAGGAAATCTAAGACCAAGGCCTCTTCTGCTAAGACATGGGAGAGAGGAGGAGGAGGGGGAAAAAAGTCAGCTCTTCATTTTCTGGAGTTTCCTAGAGAATCAAGAATAAGACAGAAACTAATACGTCAGTATATTATGGTGTCAGATGCTCTAGCTTCTCTAATCCTCCAAATCACAATGTGAGATAGGTATTGTTATTATGATTTTATGGAAGAATTAGTTCATTCAATAAATATTTATTCTTTCTGCCTTACAGTGATCCAGGCTCTGGAGGAAAAAAAAAACAACGGTGAATAAGACAGAAAAAATCCACATGAAGACACTAAGTCCCAGAAAGTAAATACCGTGCTTGAGATCACATAATCCATAAATGGAAAAACTACAACGAGCCCAGAACTGTTTCTCCAAAGTCCACATCATTTTATGCTGCTTTTACAATTTGAGCTATTCTGTAGAAAGCTGCTTGAGCTTTTGACAGACTTCTTGGCAGAATGAAACGTGACATCACAAGCAGTGATAATAATAACACCTACCATGTACTGATTACCTCAGTGGAAGAGGTTGCCTGCAGCATCTCATTTAATCCTCACAAGAAACCCAAATTCTCATTTTTCTTGGTTAAAGGAAACTGAAAATTAACAATGGTACATTCCTTGTGCAAGATTACTGGGCTGGCACGTGAGTGAGCAGAATTTCAATCAATATACCTTATTCCTTCATGGGGCACGGAAGAGCATTGGTCTTCATCCTGATGGTCATGGGGTCTTGTTAAGTTGAAACTCCGGCCTTCTCCCATCTCGGTCTCGCCTCTTGCTGGGAAACCTGGGGTGAGTTGGGTGGGGATAGTCAGCTTCTCATTCTGGTTTCCCAGTTACCTGCACCTACTTTGTGGGTTTCTGCAGGTTTGGTTACAGGGATCAGAGAGGACAGGCGAGGCACTTATAACTTGGTCTCTCTTGTGGACAGAAGAAATGTCCAGCATTTTTTTATTCTTCTCCCTATAGAAGTTCCTTGGGGATCCCCCCAGCTCTGGAATAGGCTGTCAGAGGCCCTTTTGGGTAGTCCAGATGTTCCTATTTAGACTTCTCAAACATAATTGAGGGGCTGGTCCCTACAACCTTTAAACTCCAAAGACTACTACATGGGCAACCCAGAGGGAAGGGCCACCTGGGTCACTTTGGGTCACCTGACCCAAAGTCATCCTCACTCCCTGCCTCCATGAATTTGCCTCCTGCAAGGCTCAGTGAATTTCTGAGTGTCTATTACATGGACTGGAGCTGGGGAGTGGGCTAAGGGGGTGGAATACAGTGTCCCAGCGGGACCTGCACAGATTATGAGGATATTTGGAGCCTCTGCTGAAAACAAAAGTGTCATGGAATATCCAGTTTGCATTTGCCCCAGAAACTTCTTAAGGAGGTGCAAGATCATAGGCCCTGGCATCAAATTGCCCAGGTTCGCATCTTTATTCTTTTCCTTACTAGCTATATGATGTGAGGCAAGCTATTAACCTTTCTGTATATCCATTTTCTCTGCATATCTATCTATAAAACAGGAATTCTCAGCTATCAACTTCTTAAGATTGTTGGAAAAATAAATGAGGTAGTATGTGTTAACTGAAGCACAGCACTGGTCACATGGCCAATGTCCCCAAACTGAGCTGTTATTATCCTGACCACTTTCTCCTGTACATCAGTTACTGAGAGAGATGGAAGAGAAACACTTCTGAGTTTAGGGCACAGGATTTTGTAAAACCCAGACTCAAGAGGCAGATAGAAGAGAGGCGAAATATATATGACTTTAGAACTATGGCTTACTTGGCTTTAGGGTTGCCATGATTTCTTTTATCTATCAAGAAAGGGAGCTCGCTGCCTAGTGAGGGTTGTTGTATTTCTTCCAGTGTGGTCGTTACTACTTTCAGAGTGAGCAGAAGCCATATGCCGTGGTAATTAAGACAACAGACGCCGGGCAGTCAGACTTGGCCTCTGACATTCTGATAGCTACTGTGACTTATTGCAAGTGACTTATTTTTTCTGTGCCTTAATTTCCTCATCTGAAATACAAAAACATTTCTTGTGTTTAATTCATAGAGTTGTTGTGAGGATTAAATAAGATACTGTAGATGAAGAGCCTGGCCTCTTTTGAGCCCACAAAGGTGGGCTGAAAAAATGGTAGTGAGGGTATGGTAGATGGTGCTAGAGGTTGGATTAAAAGCAAAGTCTCTTTTGACTTTTGTTGTCAATGGATCTAAATAGTAGGGCTAATCTCCCCAAAGTAGATTTGATCTGTTACAGAAAGTTTTGAACATATTAGACTATGAACACACAATCTCAAAAGCTCTTGTGATTATCGGTGCAGGTGGGGAGGGGTCTGGTTGACATAATCTGAAAGTCTCAGGTTTCATCTAACTCCCTAAAAATAGTGCTGAAAACAGGGACGGATCCTGGGGGTACAAGACCTCTCCCTGGGAGGTGGAGAGCTCTCTGCTTTCCTCTCAGACTTCACCAAATACTTTTTCTACTTTCTCTTGGAAGTTCGAGCCTGTTGGTCTCAGAGTTATCCCAGAATGCCCTTTCCCCAGTCCAAATCCTTGGAATTTATCAGACAATGGGTTAATCCAGTTCTGATTAAGATATGCATTTTGTGTCGGTTCTGAGTTTTGCTGAGTTTTACCATATCTTCCTCTTCAGGACATGATGGAACTGCTTTGGGGACACTTGATAAGATGTGATGGGCCAGGTTCCTCTGACTCTGCTCCACTGTTAGGAGAGGCTCTGCCCAGGCTGCTTTCCTCAGAGTACACCATCTAGGCTGGGTGTCATCAATGTTTGTTAATTCCCAATATTCACTAATCTCACCTATTTTCTAGCAATATTTTCTTCTGTTCTCACCTTGCAGTTTCTAACTTGGGTTGGTCATGGTTGAGTGGCTTACCCAGAGGACACAATGATCTACTTGTTACTGAGCATAAGTTCGTGTGCCCTGTGCCAAACAAACCAAATCATTGAAGTTTGGAGCAGAGAAATGTTTACTTCAGGGGAAGCAAGGAGATGCTGTGATTCATCTCCGTCCCCACACCCACCGCCCCTCTCCCCCACCCCTCCTGGAACTCCGTGAAGGGTTTCAGCGAGCCTTTTTAAAGGCAAAATGAGGGAGGGCCATCCCAGGGGACGTGATCCTGATCAGTTCATGCTCAATTCTCTGACTAGTTGATGTTGAGGTAACAGGGCAGCTGACCATTATTCCTTAGGCACCAGTAGGTCTGGGGGCCATGTGCTCATGATCATCAAGTAGTTAATTTCTTCCATTTGGTGTTTTTTAGCATATGAGAAACTCAGGAAATATGCATGAGATGTTATTATCTGAGTACTTCAGAGAGGAGCTAGAGCAGAGGGTGTGGGGGAGGGGTCTAACTAGGGAAGGCCCCGTGGGGTCCTCCTTGGTTGCAATATGGCCCTGTTGATTGGGTCCATTGGGTGTCTGGAGATCTTCCTTCTAGAGGAGCACTTTGAGGTGATATTAATCCTTGCTGGTGCTCCCTCCCACAGCCCCCAGGCTGCTGGCTATCCAGGGACACCCCAGGGCTTTTGAACACTGCTGCTCCTTTCAGGACTTTCTCTTTTTCATACTGTTGTCTTCTTCACATGCTTATCTTCAGATAAAGATTATTGAAGCAACTAGGAGTTTAGATTTTTGTAATTACTTGAGAGAGAGAGGTAGAGAAAAAAAAGAGGGGGCAGGAGAGAGCAACTTCTCTGAGAGGTCTTCTTGTCACATCAGAATCATCTGTAGAGCTTTCTAGCACATACGCCTAGACCCATCTCTGATTTTCTTTATCAGATTTTTTTTCTGGGCACCCATTTATTTGTTGACTATGAATTTTTGTTGATAGCAGTCTTTCCACTTGTGCAGTGTCCATCTCTGGGTCCTCTGAGAGGTATGAAGGAGTCAATGAGGTGAGCTCAGTTTTTAGGGGAAGCCCACTGACTGAAACCACCCACCTTGGCCAGGTATCATAGTAACCTTTGGCGTGAGTTATTTTATGACAGGAGGTCCTAGTAAGGAACACGCCAACTGTAAGAGTTCTGGAAAGGTCAAGAGGAGATGCCACGTGTCCAAGCACCTCCCAGAATCCTTCTCACTGGAATCCATGTTGGCTGAGCAATGCATGCACCACCAGGAAGGACTCTGAGTCAGAATGATTGGCCAAAGACACCCTGAAAACGAAGCCCATCACCATAAAACCCAAGACTGCAAGCTATGTGGCAGAGAAGTTCTCCTGGGTTTCCTTATCCTCCTGCTCTCCACCCAGGTGCCCCTTCCCAATAAAGTCTCCTGCTTCGTCAATGTGTGTGTCTCCTCAGACAATTTATTTCTGAGAGTTAGACAAAAGCCCACTCTTGGGCCCTGGAAGGGATCTTCCTTCAGGCAACACAGCCACAGACGAAAGTTAGATAGAAGAGTGGATGAAGAAAGGGCAAATGAGCCAGGATATTGTGTGTGTGGACAAGGGGGTGATTGAAAAGATACAGAGTTAAAAAGATGTGAGAACTATTGAAGATTCTGGTGATGTCTAAGAACAGGTATGGTGAAGCTGGTTATGCAGGTCGACTGGAAGGAGAAGAGGGTTTTATCAGAGTGATATTTCTCTGAATTAGGATTTCGGATTTTATTGCCCTGACATTGTAAAGTCAGGGCAATAACTCAGATATTCAATAATCAATATAAATGAGTCTCAGGTAATCTGAAAATGGAATGATTTCTCATTCACATTATAGTCTGTACTTAGCCTCTGACTCGCTTATTTTGGTGGCTCCAGTTTACAGCTTCTCTCATGTCCCTTGAACTATAGTAAGTCCCCTACACACGAATGAGTTCCATTCTGAGAGCATATTTGTAAGTCCAATAAGGTTAGCCTAGGTATTCAACTAACATAATTGGCTATATATAAATGTCCTGAGATAGGTTTACAATACTTTTCACATAGTTAATACATGAAAAAACAAACATGAAAATAAAGAAAACATTTTTAATCTTACAGTACAGTACCTTGAAAAGCACAGTATGTAGTACAAGAACTGGCATACAGGGGCTGGCACTGAGTGAACAGGCAAGAGGAGCTACTGACTGAAGGAAGGAGAGGGGCTGGGAGATGGCAGAGCTGAAAGATCGTCTGGAGATGGAGGGTAAGCTGCAATTTCACTCACGTCTGATGTTGATGGAACATAAGTTTGCATCTTTGAAAGTTTGCAGCTTGAAGGTTCTTATGTAGGGGACTTACTGTATTGTTAGAACTTGGTCTCTCTGGTTTGAACCTTGATGATAAGATGCTTTCTGTCCTTCTTTTGGCATTTCCCTACTGCTCCAGGGAACTATCTAAATGAATCTCTGGCCCTTATACACATCAACATTGCTTCCTTACCTAGGCCTACCTTGGTCTTTGCAAAGAGGTATGGTGGCTCAGTTGGTAAAGAATCTGCCTGCAATGCAGGAGACCCAGGTTCAATCCCTGAGTTGGGAAGATACCCTGGAAAAGGAAATGGCAACCCACTCCAGC